>NW_022639552.1:106038-122343 GCF_010583005.1 Odontomachus brunneus
AGAGAGAGAGAGAGAGAGAGAGAGAGAGAGAGAGGAGAGAGAGAGGTGCCGATAGCAGCGATGCGCGACAGAGAGATGGATGAAGAAAGGTAGGGGGTGAAGGAGGGAGAAAGAGCGAGAAAGAGAGCCAGAGAAGGGTGAAAAGAGCAAAGAGATGAGAGACGAAGAGGAAAGGAGAGGCAGTGAGGAGCGCCCACAGTGCTAAATGCTCCACAGCGAAGGCGCCCGCTCTCACGCTGCCCAGACCCCTTCGCCTCGGGCCCCGGAGGCCCTTCTGTACAGCGACGTAAACAAGACTCGGACCGTGGCCCCGAAATGATATGTGTGCGGCTACAAAATGCGATATTCTTTATTTCTTGCTAATTCAGTCCCGATGCGCTGTATCGACACGATATTTCGCGCTAATACGATTGTTTCCGCTTGCAAATTTGTGAATATATCGAGTTATTCAAGCGAATAATCAAACAAATCGGCACACACCTAATCGCGTGCCTAATGTATCACTATTCTCTAACATCTAATACTTGATCGTCGTTGAATTATCCACTTCAGATTCATACTTTTTTAGATCTCATGTGAGACACTAGAATCTGAATGTAGAGTTCGACCTGCGATTTAAGTGAAAAGCTTACATCTAACTCTAAGGTTCATATTTATAGTCGTTTTACTTGCAGCTTGTCTCATGTAAGGTACTCACATCTGAATTTAAAGTTGGATCTGAGTTTTTCAATTGAAATACATGATACATGTGACATATTGGTAATTTCACAGTTCAACTAAAAATTTACACCTAACTTTAGATTCAAATCTGTGCATCTCGCTTGAGCCAAGTTTCAAGTAACGATCATCAATACAGGCCTTAGGATCTTGTAATGTAAACGCTTGACGTCTGTCGACTTCTGCCAATGATCATACCAAAGAGACTAAAGTTCGATAACATCTAGCGGTTAAAGCTTATCGACAAGACTGGATTTTTTTAGCGCACGACTGTATATCCTAGAGCAGGGTTTTGCAAAAACTATGAGTTGCGAAATAAATAAAATGGGCCGTGACGAACAGAGAAAATGCGCAAAAATGTTTGAAATACAGTTTACAAAGTAAAACTTACCCGACAGCGCGGTTCACTTTTCTGTACACCCACCATTTTTTATATCCCTTAGGGTCCAGTTTTTCAGTTTCAAATTACTTCAGAAAGTGTAACGATGTGTGAAACGTTTATCGTAGAGAGAAAATAGCGTTACTTTTTTCTGTGCCACGAGATAAATTCCAAATCGTAAATGAAACTGCACTGTATTGACATAGCTGTTTTTTTACATTGTGCTTAATGCTGTGTTGTTGAGTAACGTTTCTCTCTTTACCATTCGTGGCACGTTTCATATACGTTACGCAAAATAGTATAATAATTCACACAAAGTCAGTAGCTTAATTTTTATCACACACTTACTGGGTGACGAAGAAATGTGGCTCCACCAATAGGGATCACAGTAAAAAACGCGTTGACTTAGATCCTCATTACTTTCTAATTTCGCTACATTTCGATAAATGCGGCGAGCAACGCCTCTCCCCCGCGTTCTTGTTATTCACAAAGACGTTCGGAGCGGCGTGGCTCTCTCGCGCGGCACGAATCACAAGTGTTTGGATTTCATCGGGGAGAGGCACGAAACACGCGGAGGTCGAAACTCGTAGGCGGTCGGCCCGAAGACGGCATACCACCACCGGTACCTGTCCTTAACTCAGCCTCCTACGGCACACGCATTCACGACTCGCGCGGCGGCGAGAGATCGGCCCACCATCTAACCATAATACTAACATACACATGAGAATATCTAGAGAATATCTCAGCGCGCGCTCAGCCGAGCTTTGCGAGAACGAAGGCGAGAGAACGAGCGGCCGTCGGCCGAGCGGTAACGAGAGGGCCTCCCGTGAAAAAGAGACGGGACTATAGAAAACAAAGGGCTCAGCGCGCGCGCTGCGAGTCTAACGTTCGCAGCTCCTACTCGCCGGCGAGTGTCGCGCGCGCGCGACTCGTTACCAATTACGGAAATTAAGTAGAATTTAAAGCGCACCGAGAAGTAAAACGCAGAAAGAGGGGGAAGGAGTGCATTTGCATGACGTCGATGAATAGTGTGCGATGTGTGCTCTAAACGATGAACCGCGCGACGATTCTACGAAAAAGGAGCAGGAGAGAGAAAATGTCGTAAATAAGATGAAAGTAGGAAAAGAAATGTTGGAAGAAAAAAAGTGTCGGTGAAACCTGACTCACATCATACACATATGGCTCGGTTTTCCATCTCGGCACGAGATAGTTATTATTTTATTCTTATAGAGCGGAATCGATATAATTCTCGGTGTATAGCTTCCGGTCACGAGTTTCCAGTCGCACAGTTTCATTTCTAATGCCACGGATACGAGGGGGAAAAAACGGGCCCTACCACGTGTATCGTTGCGAATGAACGTGGCGATTGTTTTTGTGCACGTTCGCACAGCCGGAATCTCAAACTCGCCAAAATTATACCGGTTTCAATTCTCACGCAAAAACGACAGAGACAGAGAGGGAAGGAGAAGGGGGACGTAAGGGGTGAGTAGGATTCACGCGGGCCGAACGCGAAAAAATGCACGACAATGATATTTAGGAATGTGATGAGCGCTACAAGAGGATACATTGACCGAGTCGACGTGCGCGCGCTTACAAACGCGACTAAAGGCTCGTCTACAATCGTCGCGAAGTAAGTTTGGTACAAGTTGGAGTATAAAATAAAAATAATTTATTTCATTTACGTCTCTATGCGTTCTCACGCCGGAGAAGTATCACACTTTTCTTGTATAAGAGAAATAAATTATTTTTATTTGTTACCCCAACTTTTATGCCAAGCTTACTTCAACTATTGTAAACGAGCCTTAAGATTACACGAGCGTGGATTCCCGCTTGCGAATGCACCGAGATAGCAATATAATTTACGTCACTCCAACATTTTCATGCCGTCACATTTACAATTTCGTTACTGGAAACTTGCATTTCTTTTTAAATTCACGATAAATAAAAATTAGATATATTTTGTATGCCGTTTTACAAAATTTTCTCTAAAGAAAATATTACAATAAAAAGAGAAAAAGAAATCTAGATATTTAAAAAGCGCTCTAAGTCATATTCATACATTTTTATGTAATTTTGTGCGAAAAATAGCTTATTAACACATCGAGATCATTTGGTTGATCATCTTCCTTGATATG
This sequence comes from Odontomachus brunneus, assembly GCF_010583005.1. Taxonomy (NCBI): domain Eukaryota; kingdom Metazoa; phylum Arthropoda; class Insecta; order Hymenoptera; family Formicidae; genus Odontomachus; species Odontomachus brunneus. The sequence continues at coordinate 109,270 of NW_022639552.1, forward strand.
ATACATCTTACTGATATTGCATAACTGGTACTGGGCAACAAAATGTCCAAGTTATAACTCATATTCTAGCATGTCAGAAGAAAGCCCGTAGTTTTAAGAATTTCTATAATTCTGAACGGATTTCGTAGAATCCTGATGCGTGTTTTAAAATGAAATTAGCGTGCTGTCAATTTTTCGCGACTGGGAGATTATTGAAAATCGAACAACTGAAGAAACAATCGCGGCTGAGAACCTCTGCATGGCAGACGCAGCACCGCACACATCGGGAAATATGAATGTAACGTCGTAAACTCATTCATAACACAGCCGTACGGAAAAAAATGTATTTCGTTCAATTAACCGGTACGTAATCCGACACGAATAAAGACAGAAGCTTCTTTCACATGGACAGAAATATGAATGTAATATTACAGATTCATTCATAACATGGCCGTACAGAAAAATTGTGCTTCCATCGTTCGAGTGAAGCACGCCAGCAATGAGCACGAATGTTGCAAATCCGATGTAGGGAAAAATGTGTTTTAGGAAAACGACACGAGAACAATCAATTTCCCACGATTGCGGGAAACGTGCGTGCCGTGACGTTAAAATTATAGGAAAATCAAATATATCTTTTATTCATCCTCCCTCATGTCCAAGTGTGGCACTTGAACGATTTTTTTTTTAACAAAGCTACTTATTAGCTCTCACACTTTTGATTGTACGTATAAGTCATTCCCCCCCTCTCTCCTCACTATTTCTCTCTCTCTCTTCTTGTATTCTCAGAAAAGAATATGGTTAAAGAGGCAATTAGAAGCGTGCGAAGTTAATGAGAAACGTTACGTACGTGTTCGTATCGATGTTATCTTTCTAGTGCCGGTTTTTCCTCGCTCGTGGTTCCGTTTCACTTTTCTTCGTGCGTGTTGCGACGGACGGACGGACGGGCGTGCGAGCGAGCGAGCGAGCGAGCGAGCGAGCGAACGGTGCGTCCGTTTTTTTTTCCTGAGAGGACCGTCGAATGCAAAACGTATTGTAGAGTAGGAGCCGGCAGGGAAAAAGGACGAGGAAGGGAGGCACAGGCAGGGACGGAGGAAAGGGAGGGAGTGCGATCGTATTATGGGAACACACACGCCCGAACACGTGTGTCTCGCTTCCTGTGGCGGGCCGGAAGTCTCCGCGGCACTATGGCGTACCGTAGTATAGCGTGATTGCATTACGGGGGCCATTAGTACCTCAAATGGCAGAAGAAACAGTCCGCGACTATCGGCGAAAAAACCACGTCACACGTCAAAGGGCGCCCCTCTTTTTGTTCCGTTACTTTTCGTTGACGTTTTTCGTGTTTTTCGAGGAAAGCTTCTCCATCTCTCTTTCCCTCTCTTTCTCTCTGCTTCCAACTTTTGACGGCCTCTGATCCATGCCCATTCGATTTATATAGGTTACAGCGATGAACGAGAGCGGATTTCCTCCCACGAGGCCAGGAACAACGTCACCCCGCCGCCGAGCACGCATACGACGTGTCACGTAAACGTACGCATTTTCGAGGAGCCACACGGGCCAACGGACAAACGGATGGATGGACAGACAGACAGACAGACAGACGGATGGACGGACGTACCACCGCGGCGTAGCGAATGGGCGAACGCGCGCCGTAGTTTCGTCACCCGCATGGCGCCCGCGTCACGATATCCGATCGTTAGCGCTCGGCTGATAAATACGTGGGAGACCGAGCCTGAGAAACGACTTCCGTGAGAGTTTTCCGTGGCGTTTCGCACTCGTGCGCTTCCATTTCATGTGCGGTTTCGTGTGGGCCTCTCCTCTCGCAGAATGCTGACGCCTTCTCTCTTGTCCAGCGCGATGCGTTCTCATCGACATCGAAAGTGTTGTACTGCAGTGTGCGCCGTGGAAAAAATACAGATCTATTCTCTCTCTTTCTTTCTTTCTCTTTTCGACTCATTTTTTCATACCACGCGCTGCCCGTGCCGCTTCCCGCACGTCTCCACTGTGCAATAATTCGTGTCTCTGCTCTCTGTACTATCCACTGAATATACATTAGGTGTTCCGGTTGGTTTTGAGGGATTTTTTTGCAAAAAAAGTTTTCTTTAGAAAGACGTTAAATTATATTTTATTCAAAATATTTTCCATCGCTAGCTGTAACTTTTTCCCACTTTTCTGGCAATAAGGGAATTTTGCGATAAAAAAAATGTTCGTCCTTCGAAACAATCCATTCATCGAGCCATTTTTCCATTTTTTCATACGTTTTGAAGTGCTGGTCAGCAAGATGCATCGATCGAAATAAGTGATAATCTGAAGGTGCATAATCTGGTGAATACGCGGCATGTGGTAAGACTTCCTACTGAAGTGTCGATAACGTTTCTATAATTGCTTTTGCAACGTATAGTCGAGCATTGTCGTGCAACAAAATCACTTTGCGTTTTCTTTATTGCTATTATTGGACGTTTCTGGTTCAAAGCACAATTCAAATTGATTAATTGTTGGTAACGCTCAGCAGTGACTGTTTGATTCGGTTTCAGTACCTCATAATACACCCGACGCTTTTCATATCCCACCAAATGCACAATAAAACCTTCCGTGGATGTTGTGTTTTCGAGTGATGATTGGCTTAGATTTACTCACGATTTTTTATATTTAGAATTATAGTAAATCATGGTAGATCCCTTTTTCATCGTCAGTTACAATTTAATACAACTACTTTTTTATGACGAGAAAGCAATGAAGTGCAAACGGTTAAACGATTTTGAATAGCCAATTTAGATAATTTATTTGAGACCCATTCGCCTTCTTCTTTAATTTTTTCCATTGCGTATAAACGATCAGAAATGGTTGATTTACCAGCTTTTAATGCTTCAGCTAATTCTCGAAGCGTTTAAATTGAGTTTTCATTCAACAATGCCTGTAATTCGGTATCTTCGAACTATTTTAGCTGACCTGAACGTTTCTTTGTCTTTCAAATGAAAATTACCACTTTTGAATCGTCAAAACCAGTACTCACATGTTTTAACTGATGGAGCAGACAAAATAAGTTTCTGAGATGCATCGGTGAGCTTCGGCAGCTGTTTTCTTCAAATCAAAACAGTAAAGCAATAAGTGACGAAAATGTTTTTTAATACGTTGCATTTTTGGTTGTGTTTGTGAATGCGCATGACATTTGTCAAATTATTTGTAGAAATGTCCAAGCTTTGAAATGACATACCAACTTTCAAAATATCTCTAGTAGGTGCTTTGTAGCTACGGCCATCTATAGTGAGCCCTCAAAACTAACCTGAACACTTAATATATCTGCCGTTGATCGCGGTGCGATACAGGCCTATAATAAGAGCGGCCCGATAATTGCTCCATCACGATCGCACCGTGTATTAAACGTCTGTGCGGACACTGACACACACACGTGCGCGTTCCGTATGGCCGAACGCGACCGAGGAAAAAAAAGAAAAAGAAACCGCGCGTCTCTCGTGTTCCGACGACGCCGTGTACGGAGCAACAACAACACCACCGAACCGCACGACGGCTCGCGCCACACTAAGAGTGATCACTAGTGCGTCACGCTCGCACTAGCGCGCAGACGCCAGATGCGCGATCGCTACTGCGCACGACGCGGTAAACCAGCGCGGTGCGCGCGCGCTCGTTCGTTCGTTCGCTCGCTCACTCGCCCGCGCGCAAGCGGCAGCGCAAACGCAGGCGCGATGCAAGTTGTGAGAGAGAGAGAGAGAGAGAGAGAGAGAGAGAGAGAGAGAGAGAGAGAGAGAGAAGGGAGGGAGGGAGGGAGAGTAGGGGGAGAGAAGAGGGTACGGCGCGCGGACGTACGGGTGTACGGACTTATGGACGGACGGACGAACGGACGGCGAAGAGTATGCGATGCGTTGCCGCGAGTGGTGGGCAGGGGGGGCTGCAAGGGAAAGAAGCAAACCCGTTAGTTCTCAGAAGCGGACTGCCGCCAAACAGAGCTGCAACTGCGTACCGGCCTGGTGGCGGCTGTTTCTCTCTTTCTCTTTTTCTCGCGTCTTCTCTTTCTCAAGACCGCCGGTATCGGCGTGCTTTGGGTCTGCTGGCACTGATACACCTCTTTCTCCCTTCTTTTTCTCTTTTTCGTAGCAGAAAGGCTCGTAAGAGAATTATATCAAGTTCACGAAAAAAAAAACGGAAATAAGAATCAACCAACAGTTGCACGCAATTTCGATATTTAACGAGCGTCTACGCTCGACGCTCAACGAAACACGCATTTTATCGCGTTTGCAATAATAATGTGTGTTTCAAAGCGACTGCACGCGAGAGAATTGGTTGAGGAGAGAAAGCGGAGAGCGTTTTTAGAGAAATAAACAATGGACATCTAGTTTGCAATACTAGTGATGCACATTGAGAGTCATGAGTAGATGTTCCAAATACTAAGTTTTCAAAGGTAAAAGTAAGAAAAAAAGAGAACGACGATCTCAGCCCGTCACGCTATCACAAATTTTGAAATTTCGCCGGAAATTTCGAGGAGGGCGATAATAAGAAGTTGAAGCAAACTATGTACACGCACGATTCATGTTGACGGCGCAGACACGCGGCATTCCGCTCGTAAACACAACGAGCTTCGCGCTCTTTTCTCCTGGTGCTGCCGCGGAAGAGGATCTAACCTCGTTCCGTACCAATCACCGTGTCTTCCGTCATATCGCTCCTTCCCTTTTGCACCGTTCGCGATGTCCGACAATGCACGGGCGGTCTAAGAGAGCTGCAAGATTCATTAACGGTTCCTCGACACGAACCTGCGCGCGCGCGAGCGCGTGTACTGCGACGACGCCGGTGCATTCCATCGCTCGTACCCGTGTGAACGACCGTAAAGCATATACAGTATGCGCGAGGAGGGATCCGCGAGAAAGAAGGAAGGATCGCGCCGAGGTAGAGAGAATAAAACGACGGGAACGTGACAAAGATAGCCGTACCTTGTGCCCGATATGTGCACTCGCAGACGTCAGACGATAAGCTATCTAGTCTGTCGTCATCAAGGAGATGTACGAAAGCCGAAGCTGAGATTATCAACCATATAGTATATCGGGAACGCGTTGGATATATATATTTTTTTCGGCCGGTTCCACTTTTCTGAACGCCGCAGATTACGAACAGATTACGCGGTAAAACATCCGATTATTGATATCCCCTCGGTTACTACGCTTTAAAAAAAACTTTATGCGACCAGCATCTCAGTTAACCTTTTAAGACCCAGTGTATACAATTATGTACATTCACGTTGGGTCCTCTCCAAAGTTTTTATGTCGGCAAAATAACGAAATTCCGTCGATATAATACTATCGTTTTGTCCTAGATAGCGCTATATACTCCGTCGCAACCCGCGAAACAGTCACCTCCTTTGAAAAACTCAATATAGAGGATCATGTGTGCAGAGCAAAAATGTTGACGCTCGAAATTGTATTAAGTATTTCGCGAAAGCAATAAGCAAATTGTATTTTTTCCATTTTCCTATAGTTGTTATCTCAAAGTACAAGATTGGCGCTTTTGTGCCCTTTATTACGGTAAAAAGATTTGTTTAATTTTGCAACTGGGGCGTGTGTATGTGTGTGTGCGTGCAAGCATAAATATACATATTCAGAAAATCGTATTTTTCGACAATCAATTTTATTTGGATCGCAAAATTCTTCATCAGCAGCGTCTTCTAAGATTAATTTGCGAAGAAACAAATTATAGTCGAACGGGATCGATACGTAGGTTAGTGGGTTAACCTCAAAGGGTTAAACTTCTTATGCCTGCACTCAATGATTCTAAAAAGGAACGACTAAAACTGTGAATAACCGCCACCAGTCGCAAGAAAAACCAGGCTCTTTTAGAGTGCCAATGACTAAGAGAGATCAATAATTGGGTATTTTATTCTTATATGATTATACAACAAAGTGATTGTACGATTTACAAGGAAAAAGACTATACAGTATATAATCAATTAACGTCACCATTTCTCACACATATGTTCGTTGATGCAACTGCGATTTGCACCTATTTTTTATTTAGGTGTACAGTGTTTTTCATAGTGGCACTACAAGAAGTACTCGCGCTTCTGCGCGGATCGGGCTTCAGAAACTGAGGCAGATGCGTCTGAAGACGTTCACAACAGGAAATTCTCTTCTCTTGCATCTTTCGCCTCCCTTCGCACAATATTCTTCACGTAAGATTCATATAGCGCGAGAGCGGAAGAGAAAGGAAGACACGCGAGAAAAATGAGAGGAGGACAGTTTTTCTCCCTCTTCGTTTCTACGATTTTTAGTGCTCTGTTCTATGGTTCTTTCTTTCGTCGGAGTGACGATCTCTTTTGCACTCTGCTTCCTTCACACATATATACCTCACGCACACGCACACGTGCAGAATGCAGAATGCGAATAGATACTCGGAGGTTATTTCGTCGACGGGATCGGTGAATGGACCACAACGGTGGCAGGATGTAGAATGAAAAAAGAGTCAATGAGCCGAATTACTTGAGCGTAATTATTGTACGTACGATACGAAGGCTGTCAGTCGTAAAAAAAGACGCGTACCATTGCTCATGAAGATGCGTTTACATTATCCCATCATTAATGAACGTATGATGTGTAACGTTATGATGTGATGTTTTACGTTATTAGGAATGAATAATGGATTTCCGCGAATTTATAGAGCATTTGAGTTGAGTCGATAAAATCGACGTTCTTTGTCACTACATATACGTTGTGAGAAAAAAGCGAGGTGAGAAAACACGATTGCGATTGTACTAACGCGAGGTTGAAGATTGATCAGTGCGAATTGCATTTTGAGTTGATTCAATTCAGTTGTCTCTACAATTGGAAGAAAAAATATTTGAAATATAGATTCGTTAGGGGGCAAAAAAGATTCCTGTCGCATCTTCTATTATCGACGACAGATAAGAATTACTTTCTTCTGTCGGCGGCACTGAGATTTACTGCGCAAAATTAGATCAATTTCAAGTAAAAGCGTCTGAACGATGGAACAATAGTTCATTTCACGCTGCACCTTCTTCTGACCAACCGACACTACGAACGAGAGTGTTTCTTTGCGTGAGCGGTTACGTGAGTTTGCGAGCACACGCGTGCGTGCTATGTAGAATATATGCTTCGTGAAGTGAAGTGAAGTGTAGTGAAGTGAAGTGATGTGAAGTGAAGTGAAGTGACTTCAGCGACGGAGGGTCGCTTACAAGCGCGGCGTATAATCAGACGCGAGGAATGAAGCGGAAGCGGACGTAAAGCCGGTATATGAATATCCGATTAAGTATTTCGGTAAAGTAGCAGTTCTAATTGTGAATTATTTCAAGCTAGAGCAGCCTTTATTTATTTAAGAAAGTTTATTTCGATAATAAACGTCGAAAGAAATTGTCCCGATACTAATGTAAGCAACAAACATCATCGTAGTCTTGAAGAAGGAATAATGGCACAAATATTAATAATGTCTGTGAGAGTAATTTTATAATACAGCAATTGTAAATGAATTAAAACATATATAAAATTCTCTTTCAAATTTTCACATACACACACACACACATTGAAACATAACATCTTTTTAATACATTTATTCTCATAAAGTCGGACCCAGAATCAGAACTCGATCTGTAATCAAGATTATTGCTTTATAAACGCACATTTTTCGAATAATATCAAAACACGCGGAATATTACGAGGAAACTACAATCTGAAGAAATCTATAATTAGGTATGTAAAATACACAAGACCCGCTCCTTCTCCCCTCCTCCCCCCGAAGGTTAATCGCATATCATAAAAATTTCAATGATAACGAACACTCCGCGTTTTTTCCCACGTTCGGCGGACAAGTAAATAAATCTCTTTGTCCGTTTTTTCCCGTCTCCTCGATTAATCTCGTCGTATCGATTTCGTGTTTACGAAAATGCCACACGTCTACTGGGGAAAAAAGTACTTGGTATTTGTCACTATAGTCGCACAGTAAAAGAGTTACAATCAGAAAACTCATTTCTGCAGTAAATGTTACTACAGTAAATGTTATACAGTGAGAGAAAATACTAAAAAAATAAAAAGAACATATATATTTGATTACTGTAATATTACAATAAAAAAAAAGAGAACAAATATTTAAAAAATAAATATTTATATTGAGTGCTAATAATATATATATATATATATATATATATATATATATATTTTTTTTTTTCGACTTAATACATACATTTTTATACTGAAGAAAAATTTTGTTTAAAATGAGTAAAAATACATTCTCTTAAAATCGCAGCTTGTCATACAAGTAATTAAATAAACCCTATTTAGATAAAAAAAATTTGAATAAATATGTTATTAGCACTCACCGGATATTTTTCTTTTATTTTATAGGTACTTTTTCTCTCACACAGTATAGTGATGATAATCGTGCACAGCTACTATTATTTTATTGTTAGAAGAGTAAAAAGATATAGATTGGCGCTCGAAAATAACAATAATTTCAGATGAGGTTAACCATTTTTTCTCTCAGTGTCGTATCGCTGCCGAGCGAAACGCCATGATTCTTTTCAGGACGTTCAAATCCGAGTCGTTAATTAGAGCCGCTTGGCGCGCAGTTATTTTTGTCCCGTGTAAAATATCGAAAACATCTATACGTCCGTTGTGAAAGGAATGCAAGCGTTCGTGTTAAACGTCGTGCGCGCCATATGTGTATGTGTGTTCTAATAAAGCACGTGATATCGACGAGGTGCGGCAGGCGGCACACCCGTGTGGCTCATCGGGTCAGGCCTGATGAATGAACCGGAAAAAATGTCAATGAGCGTAATTATTATTGCGCGAGGCGCATGCGCGTAGGGCGTTTAAGGGTGTTACGTACGCAGCGCCGAAAAAACGCGATATCACGTGAACGGAGCTTTAGCAACTGGAGACACACACAAGGACAATACGCCCTAAAGCAAAGTGTGCAGAATGTACACTGAGAGAAAGATATCTAAAAAAATATTTATTATCTGTATGTATTAATGATATATTTATTTAAATCCAAATTCTTTTATCTAAATAGAATATACAATTGCTCTCTTTTGCGGAAAGCTAGAATATTAACAAAATATATAATTCCTTGTTTGAAAAAAAAAAAAAAAAAAAAAAAAAATATATATATATATATATATATATAATTGATACTCACCAAATAAATATTTTTTATTTTTTAGAGATTTTTTTCAGTATACGTAACGGAGATTGATTCAAAATGCATATACAAATGCATATTCTTTAAACATGGACGCATCTTACCGAATATGACAGTTGAAGAAACATATTCTGTCATTGTAATTATGTTAGTTTGCCTGTACCAAGTGTTAATTGAATTATATTAACATCAAATTAGCGTCAATTTTGAAAATTACACACACTTATGGACAAAGTGCAAGTACTTTAGAAACATGTTAAAAGAGTGCTTAACAAAGTTTAGCAAGATACGTTCGGTGAATTGCGACGATGCATCGTACCTGCTGGCGGTATAACACACAATCGGTCGGGTGAGTATCATTCGCGACGACGCGATGTGACACGAATCTTTCTGCGCGAGAGTCCCGAAGGGTTCGCGCGACCGTGAATATCGCGTGGCCAAGTGCAAAGAGGCGCAGCACGCTTGCGGGCAGGCGCAAGACGGCTCCGTTTTAACGATTTCTGCGGAGCAACGATATATCCCCGAGTACATTCATCGCGCTCTCCATTTATCGCGCATGCACGCACGCACGCACACCTCTCGTCGCTCGCGTATAGGCGCTTACTACGGCGACTACGCGACAAATACGCCCGCCGTCCGCATGAATGTACAGCAGGCTGTACGTACGTACGTACGTAGTACGACAAGCGCGCGCGCACACACTTCGCGCACCGCATATACAGGGTGAGTCTGAAGCAGACGAGATTAGAAAAGCGTGGCCGACTCCTCAGCCTGAAGGGCTGAGACAAGATCGCGCAAATATGGACACAAGAAACGCCATTTTCTTCGAGTTATAATATATTTTCTGTTGTTGTTCGTGACGAACTCTACGGCCAAAAGTGCCTGGCAAGTTTTACAAGCAAGAGTTACAAGCACTATTATCACTCACTTTCTGCTGGGAGATACAAATGATTGAATATACATCGTGGCAGCACTCCGAAATTATTTCTACTTCAAGGGAAGAAAATACAAAGTACTCCGCCGTTTCAACTCCTTCAACAATCCACAAGAGATTGACGCAAAACATGCGTGACTGTGCAGAAGGAGACAGCTTCGAGCGATTTTATTAGACAAGGCGAAACAATCGTTCCGACGTCACCTTTACAGCGAGGTGTTGCGAGGTGCATCTACGAATTTTTGTTACAAATAAAAAGTTCGAAAAGGAAGATTTTGAAAATCCACGTAAAATCTATGAAACATATGTAACATATGATCTCTTTCTTTATGCTCTGATGAGTAGATTGTACTCTTCAAGTTGGCCACCTATTTCGGTGGCTCACCTTATATACGTACGCGTGCGCGGGTGGGTGGATGGATGGATGTATGTATGTATGTGTATTTATTTATATGCACGCGCACACACGACGACGACTCGCATTCATAAAGCGCCAGGCACAAAGCGTGGTGCGTACGCACGCGCGCCTTCGCCGCCTTCGTTGTCACGTTTCCACGACGTCGGCACCCTTCGCAGTTCCTAACATTCATCCACCACCCTGCACAAATATTACATCGAGGGGCCAGACGAGAAGAAGGAAGGAGGGGGAGAGGGAGGGAGGGAGGGAGGGAGGGAGAGAGAGAGAGAGAGAGAGAGAGAGAGAGAGAGAGAGAGAGAGCTTGTATCAACCTTCAATATTAATTATTTCGGTAATCAACGTTGTGACTTTTTCTATTGAAAAAAGAAGTCGAATTTAATCAACATAGTTTGTTGTCAAACCACTATCCTCGAACAAGAGGGAAGTTTAATTTATACGATTTTTTATATAGAATATTTTCATGATTAAAACGACAAAATCACATTGTTGAAGAGGTTGGCCGGCCGCACGTCATGTTAATTTTAACGCTATTTATTGATTGTTGAGCAAAAGGCGAGTTTCTGATGTATCTTACAATTTTGTCCGATCGATCGCGTATTTTCTCGTTTCTCTAAAATCATCAGTGAAAATGACCGCGGCAACGAACAAAAACTGCAGTGAGAAACATTTTAAACAATATCTCGAAAGAGAGAAATCTGCCGTGATGAATTAAACAATCCAAAGATGTAGATATTTTTTCACTTAAATTGTGGTGACGCTTCGGTTCGATGGAAGTTCAACTGTGTGGTCCATTCTCGGCTCGAGTTGAAAAAGCGCTCTCTCCCTCTCTCGAAAGAGAGAGAGAGGGGATCGCGAAACTCTCGCGTTCGTCTTCGCGAATACGCACGTCCGTTCCTTCTACGTCGCACAAGTCGGCGGTACCGACGAACTTTTGCAGCGGGGTCAACGGAACCGCCGGAAGTCGCCGCCGATTCTCGAATTGCTGCTGCACCCCGCTCCCTCCGCTTACTCGACACCCACGACGTCGCACCTCCCTACCTCCCCACACGCGCGCCGTGAACTTTTACCACTCTGGCTGATTCTCTGTAAACAGGTCGCGTAAACCTTCGCGCGCATCCACTTTTTCCCGTCGTCTAAATTTGTCTCATCGAGTGACTCGCGCGGCGTCGGCGGCGCCCAATCCCGGACGGAAGCTCGCGTCGTTAATTTGTACCCTAGCCCATAATTAGCTTTCGATATTCTATCTCTCGCGTTGGAATAGGATTACACTATCAAGACGAGGATTTCGAGATATTCCCGTGAAGAGATGAACTCTTCAAGAGGATAACGAGAGGATTGAAGCGAACAGCCAAACTATCGCAGTATATCGCGATTAATCGATCGAAAAGAGGCGATCTTGTAGGATTTATGTGTCTGTTCGAAAACGCGAATTTTTAATTGGGATCCCATCTATGTCTACCAGCTAACTTTTTTCAATGGAATTAAGAGTACTAATACAGTGTCACGTATGACATATGACTGTTATGACATAAAAATTCAGATCTAACTCTGAGTTCAAATTCGGGTATCTCGTTATACAAGTTTTAAGTATTATGACTATATATTAATGCAGTTCTTAAAACTAGATCTAAATTTTTCAGTCAAATCATGAAATCATATTTATAATTGTGATTCTGCTGAGAAGAACCAGTATATGTCTCTAAAATTTAATTTATTTGCGACTTGTGGTATGTGTGACTATTTCTGACTGGTTTGTGGGGCAAGTTTTAAATAACGACTATTAGACTGTTTGAACTAAATCTGGAACTAAATCTGGGTTTTTCAGTTAAGTCGTATGATATATATGACATTACATTTATAATTCTATTAAAAAGAAGTCTCATCTGTTTCTAAATTTAGATTTGACTATTTCTGACTAACTTGTGAAATTTCAAGTAACGACTATTCGACTATTAGTGCGAATCTTAGGAAAGTAACTTTGCGCCTCGGAAGGGAACGCAGAGTATCACACGGAGAGCGAGGAGGAGAGATTCATGGCGTGGTGGTACTACGCGCGAGCTTACGAATACATATGCACACATATGCGCATACATATGCACCCATATACACATACACACACGCACGCACGTAGAACGTAGACAGCGTAATGTCATTGTAACACAACGTCGGCGTTGCCGCTGACGCTGTCGTGGCTTCGTCATCGCGCCGTAGGAAGAGCGTAAGTCGCTGTTGTGACGTCGGGTATTGTCTTTTGGTGTGCATCCATCAGTGCGTGCGCGCAAGTGGCGTCAACGTATGCACGCGCATATATACGCACACGCTAATCTCGCTCGCTCGCTCGCTCGTACGAAGCAAAAGAGAATGCCCCGGCCCATGTGTAGGACCGGAAGTGTGAGTATCCGGCCAGACTCGTGTGGGCTTCTCTATGCGCCGCGGGTACTTTCCTTTCTCCCCGCCCTAACCCCCATCTCGCCATCCAACAGCCCTCTCCCGCTTCTCTTAGAGTTGATTCGCTCGCTCACTTGCTCTCTCTCTCTCTCTCTCTCTCTCTCTCTCTCTCTCTCTCTCTCTCTCTCTCTCTCTCTCTCTC
>NW_022639552.1:123987-139501 GCF_010583005.1 Odontomachus brunneus
CTCTCTCTCTCTCTCTCTCTCTCTCTCTCTCTCTCTCTCTCTCTCTTTCTCGCTCACTCACTCGATCTCTCTCATTTTGCACTTATAAGCATGACACATACGTATGCAATTTCTCCTTCTCCATTCGCGAGTTCATTTTGGTATCGATCTAATATTACGTCTGTCGCCAATATTATCGATTAAAAGTCGCCGTTTCTAAATGCTGTTTGCGTACAAGGAAAAGAGAGAGCTCCCAGGACTTGTCAGTGGTGAAAAGCGGTGACAGTTGTGCGAAGCCGAATGCGAGAGAGGCGGGTGTAATTGTGTAATACGATGCTCAAATATTACTCTTATATTCTGGGAAGGTACGTTATCGTTTGCCCGCTAACCAATAATAGTCCGCGCATACACATAGTTAATCCCTCGATATACACACTGAAAAAGAAATATTCCAAAATTTATTTGTGGGATATAAAGTTAATTTTCTGTGACAAATTTTTATCCCACAAATAAATGGTCAAATATCTTTTTCTCTTATGATATTATTAATTATATATTAGAAAATATTTTATATAGCAATATAAGTAGGTATATGCTATTAATATCCATTGTGAATAGATATTTTTTATTTCTTAGATTTTTTTCTCTCAGTGTACGATTTTAATCGTGCGCATACGCACGGTAAAAAAGAAAATCGTAATACATGGACACCTACAAAATATTTCTGCGTTAACTACTTTTTTGTTGCAGGAGCAAATTCTTTTCGTACAACAGCAACTTGATATTAGGTCGATCTCACAGCAAAAAAATTTGCTATTGCAGCGAAAAAAGTTGCTAACGCAGTAATATTTTTTAGATGTCCATATATATTTTAGCTGCGACAAACAACTTTTTTCCGTGCATGTGCAGAAAAAAAATGCTATTTTCTACATGATCTTAAAGTGACTTTGAAAAAAAGAGAGAAAGGAAATAGATGAAAAGTAGATTGACAATTAATTGAAATTCGATACTGGATACAATAACAAATTCACATTTGTTCCTTTCTCTGAATTCTTTCCTTTCAACTATATCTCGTCTCGTGTGCTGCCTTATGTTGTAACGATAAGTACAACACGAAGATACGTATGTTTTTAAATATACAGGTAAACACGACTGATCGTGCAAGTGTGGATATGTCTGACAGTATACGATGTACTCGGGACTATCAAGTAGTTACAAGATGTTACGATCTTGTAAACATGTTTCAGTAGATACATTTCTTCCGATAATGGTGGATCTTGGTTATGTATATTATTAATACCACTATTGGAACCACTTGTTTCAAATGTCATCTATTCAGATTCATATAATTTCACAGATTTAATTTCCAACACTACAGACAATGAGATCTATACAACAAATCGATTATCGTTTTCTCATCGCTACAATAAAAGCAGCGATAAGTAGAGATAAAAAGTTTTACGTATCCGTAACGAATCGATGAGATTCAAGTTTGACACACACACGAGCATGCTGTTTAAATTTTCTTTGATATACGAAGGCAAACAGTGTGACACGCGAAAAATGTTTACAAATGCGGAGAAAGATATATAATCAATTTTACAACGTCAAACTTTTTTCAACCTAGACAATACGAAATTGAAAAATGTTTCTCTCTGAGATGTTAAATACAAAATATTTCCTAATTTATGTCGAGTCGAAAGAATTCAAGAGACTTCCGAAAGATAATCTCGCGTCGAAAACGATCAGGGGTAGGGCATGATAAGAGAGGGCCACGACAACAGAAGAACGCTGAAACTGAAAGTTCGAAGAGACGTCGGAAAAGATATATTCCAATATTTGATCGCATAGATAAATAAATACATATGTGAATTCTCCCCGGCCGGTCTAAACTTCTCCGCTCCGGCGCGTCCCTCGCCGCCGTTTCGCGGTCATACCGACGTTCCAGAATCCCCATTCAGGAATCTAATTTATATTGAAGAATTCCGAAGAGGCCAGACCGAGGCGCCGATCTTTGAGGCGCCGCCGTTTAAGATGCATTATGCTGGCAGGCGGTCGACAATAGGCAGGAGATACGAGTGAGAGCAGAAAGGAGAAAAGAAAAAAGGAGAGAGAGAGAGAGAGAGAGAGAGAGAGAGAGAGAGAGAGAGAGAGAGAGAGAGGTGAGGGGAGTCGAGAGGCAGAAGGAGGTGGAAAAGGAGAGTCGATCGAACTCGAGACTATGAGGTGGAGAAAGGAAGGGTGATCTCGATGGAGAATGTGAGAGAAACACGACGAATATCAACTCGAGAGAGAAAGGAAAAGCGGGAGAGACGAAGAAGGGCGGAGGAGGAGAAAGAAGACGGAGAGAGTTTCTTAGCCCGGAAAGAACAGCTGAGGCGGATGTCGCGCGGACAAGGGGTTATAGAGGGACAGAGGAAACTGGCCCCAGACTCAATATGATAATTGAGCATGGGGAACGATGTGAACATAGCACCTTGTGAGCATCCGTGAGGGTACCAAGACCTCCCACGTTATTGCACAATGCAAGAAGTAGATTTTACAAAAAAGATTGGACCGTAAAAATGAGAGAATCCGCCTTTTACTATCTTACCGACCGCCATTCGTCAGGCTACTCTACTCGGATGCGATGTCGATACGTTATCGATACGTACGCGATAACAGCCTAGTACTTCTCAAGATGCCGCGATCGTGCGACCTTTCGCTCTGATGCATTGCATTAGATCGATGAGATGAGCGATAAATATATGCCGTGTAACTTTTGTTTAAAACATCTTCTCGCATACACATTTCACGGTTTCAAAGATACTCGTTCATACACGCAGACAAATACGTACTGCACTGAAGTAAATGCTACTTGCCTCAAATATTTCATAAGTTAATATATGCATAAGTTTGTACATATATCTGCAAATTTATCATGAGTTTTCATCATAAGTGTCAAATTTATTCAAAATGCAATCCAAATTCCAGCAAGCTTAGCATTACAATGAAAAGTATTAAAAAGAAAAATTCGGCTTGCTTTCTACATGAACCAACTTTTCTCTTTCGATGAATTCGATTTTATAATCTTATACAGAGAATGTATTCTTTCTTTTATATTCTTTCTTGTAAAGCGAATAAAATCTTGTTTTGAACACATGATAAAAAAAAAAAATATATATATATATATATATATATATATATATATATATATATATATATATATGTATGTATGTATGGGTTTTTTTTCAAATATATTATCTCATAAGTATATTTTAAGACTATGTTCAAGAAAACATTTTTCGTTGTAGGTAACCATTACTCAAAAGAAGAAAACTAAACAGAGTAACTGTTCTTAGTAGTAGAGTGATATTTCTCTGTATAATCTACTATGTGGAATTAGCTTCGAGCGATTGCTTCAATTCCTAGATAAGCGAGAAAGTACTCATAAAAAGATTTTATTTTGGATTATTCTGTTGCAATATAATTCTAGAGCTCATAAAAAGTGAGTGAGGAACATTTCCAAAATTTTCTTCATTAGTGACTATTTTACTGAATTTTTAACTGTCTAACATATATGTAATATTATTATACGTATACAGTCATAAAAATCATAATACTCTAACTATACAAACATATGTATGCAGAACTGTGTACAACAATGTGTCTTTATTTGAAAACTTGCTTGCGCTTTAAAATGCATTGCGTTGTGCAATCCTTAATTGACGTATAATTAATGTTCTCAATTAGAGCGCAATTGCGAATTTGCCCGGGTTTATTTGTATAATATTCGTATTTGTAACGTGTTACGTGTTCAATAATATTGCTTGCACATTTATGTGTGTACAGACGTCAATATGTTATTGTTAGAGCGCAAAGATATTCCGAATCGTACGCCGGTAATAGTGACACCGACTCGAATCTAATCGATATTCAAAAGATCGACGACGACGATGATTGAACGTGACGCACGCACACGGCCAAAGAGGGGGAGAAGGTACACGTCGTGTCGTCCTAAGAAAGAATTTACATTTGTTGTATATACGTCCTTGCGTTTTCACCTAGAGAGACACCGTCGCGTATATAACTTCGCAGGTCGGTTGTGCAAACCCGACGACGCTCTCTTGCCTCCTACAATTGCTCAATGTTGCGTTGAGTAATCGCCGTTTCACCCGCCATCGTCGCCACGAGGACGGCAATAATCGCATTGGCATTTCTATTTCTACCTATTACGTTCCCCTCAGCTATGGATTTCCAATCGTCTTCGCGCCGCGGCGCGTCGTTTGTTGACTGGGGCTGGACGGTTTTTTTGCACATTTAAATACACATCCGCGCCAGATAAAGTTTTTCGCGCTTGCCTCTTGGCGAGAGCCGGATATGTATAAATTTGCATTTAACTGAAAGGGAAAAATGGCAAAATTAATCAAGGTGTATGTGCGATATGTCTCCCTTTCCTTGTTTTATAATAAATAAATATGTATTTATTGCGAAGCATTACACCACACACGATTAATCTAGATATTTCTTTTTGCGAAGAACAGACTAAAAAACTTGCAAGAAATAATTTATATGGCGCTCAATACGCAAAATTGATCGAGAAGAATGTAAAAAGTTTTGCGATCGAATTTAACAAATTTTTACACGCATACTGATGATGAAAGCTCACACACGCATATTAAGGGGTATTAAGGAGAACATTTTAAACCTCTTTACAATAAATGAAAATAATGAAAGTCAATTGATAAACCTTTGTGCGGGAAATACTTTAACGACGTAGTCGTTCTTTATCGATCCTGATGGTAAAATCTAAATCACGAAATCTATTTGGGATTTCTCTACACGAACTTTTCGTTCTTAACGACTTAGACACAATATTTATGTAGTTGTGAAACGTTTATTTACCTTGTCGAAGTCATATGTAATTTGGACAGTATCGTATCGACGCTTTCTATCCCCCATATCGGTGTAAGATGGCAATGCACCGATTACAGCTGACTTTAATCCGCCAATGGGAACATTGCGACGTACGTACCGCATCCAGCGGCGCACACATCGAGAGTAACGCGATTCCACGATTAGCACTCGAAGGGATTATACGAATTCGCGGCTCAAAGGGCAAGTGGCGATCAAACACTGCGCAAACGTGCGCTTACCGTTGTCGATTGTCAGAAGCGAGACAGAGAAAACAAGGCGCAAATATCATTGTGCGTGTGCCATTATTAGCATAGAGATATACCGGTTAAAAGGAACATCTTTCCTCCGTTAAAGAAAAAAACTTTGTGTTTTAGCTTCACGCAACGCAATGTAGAAAGAGACGACCCGAGCCGAAATTTTGGTTTTGCATTAATCCCTACGAATTTGAAGGTTCAATGAAGAATCTTGAGATGAAATACATTATGCATTTAAGCTCTTGTCCTACCTTAGTGACGCAAACGGTTACTTATAATCGTTTTTCAATGTTGAGTTAAAAAAAAATTTTTTTATTCAACTCAGATTTATTTAACATTCGATTATCTCAATATTCCACCTGTATTTAATCTTGATTCTCAATTTTAATCAGCAATATCTTAATTACATAACTTAATCAATTACGAATAGAGTATATGAGATGAGCAAATATTAAATAATCCGATAAGAATTAAATGGATAAAAAGATAGGTAGAAGAAAGTGGATATATTTTTATTCTCAAACTTTTCTTTCTCGCTGACAAGGAAGAAGTTGTAGAGGTAAAGACAAAGAAACAGTTATGTATTTAATAACGCTATGTTTACAAATAGAGATTTAAATTTAGATTCTGTTACATTAAAAGGTTAAAACTTGAGATAAAAAGAAAGCGTTAACGGATGTAAACGTACTGGCGGCCCAAAGAGCATTATTATACGTGAAGATCAGCACTTGCAAGATTAACTCTTAGGCTATGGCATTATTTTTATCAAATCTGACGTGGAGTTCTCGACCGACTCGAGTTTGCTTCCAATCTTTCTGGTACTTTAATTAAAATTTTTCTCAAAAGATCTCGAAAGATATTGTATAGAAACTATTCTTGGGATTCTCTTGAGGCCTCACGTGCGTCGTAGCCTAAGAGTTAACGTTGGACTCCGAGGCCGGTACTCATTACGCTCCATTATTCGGGATCTTTAATTATTCAGGCTTTTCAATTAATTACAATTTGTGCCTTCTCGGATCAGCTGGTTGGATCAGTGTTACATAAAACTAATACAGATATACGAACAATCATAGATTCACGAAGCCGTAATTACCCGTTGAACAAGGACAGATTATGAATGCCAGCCTAAATTTCGACTCGGGTGTCTCTTTCTCGGTGAATTCGCCAAACGTTCGCCAAACGAAAACCGACAATCGCGTAAAAAATAATTTGGAACATACTTGGAAATACACAAAGTACGCCGCCGGCGTCTTGCCTCTTCTCCGTTCTGGCTTCCCGAGTCAGCATCCTGCTCTTGGCTGCTTCGACGTGGCACTCGGGACACTCTCCCTCACTCGTTGCGCTCGAGTGGAGATGCGATCGGAGAAACGCGTGTTAATTGACGCGATGTGTCGCCCGCGAGATCACGGATTAAATATCTCAAGAACAGACGGAATACCTGGATCACCCGCGGGGAATGATAACTAACTAACGCGCAGACATACGTACTCGGCGCGGTATGCTCACCTCATTCGAAGCGTAATGTACACGCGAAGGTAACATTGACCGCCTCGAAGGTCCGGAATGTTTTGATAGCGTTGATTGTTGTGATCGTGCGCGCGCGCGCTCGGCTATTCTGGCTCGACTAGCAACGACGACGAGATCCCAACAACGGCGGTTGTGGATCGGTGGAGATGACATTGCCCTTTCTGTTCATTATTTTGATATTCTCGCGCGTCGCGCACTTTCGAGCTGATGAGCGACGAATATAACGCGACGCGAAGCACATGTATCGATGCTTGTGACTCCCGTTGGGTGATTTTTCGTCTTTTTGGATTATTTCATGGGGCCGTTGCGTTAGTTAACACGCGCACCTCCCTCCGATCGAATCTTGTATCTCATTGCCAGTGTCAATGCAGTCAGGGACAGAATGCTGAATTGGAAAGCCAGGACACGCAGGTCAGACTTGAATTCCATCCGGACGAATCTTCCGAAAATAATAGAAAAGAAAGAACAAAAGAATTACGAGAACAAAAATTTGTTGCTTCCTTTTACCGATTTTCATCCCTCAATCCCTGTTAGATTATTCAATATCCACTTATTTCACATTTACTTTGTCTATAGTCGAGATTATTATCTAATAAAACAGCTGAGCACAAATAATATATTTATAACGTTATATTTCGAGATTATCTCAAAGTCTGTCCTTCAAGTTGGACAAAGTTTGTAGGGTTATTGCGGAAACAAAATCACGAATTCAACCGTTTACGTGACTAAAATCACATTGGACAGTCAGCTGCGCATGGACCATCTTGCGCATTATAGCAATCAAAGATTTGTACAGATACTTTTTTTTTTTTTAACTTGGTAGAGTATAAAACCGCCCACACTTTCTTGGAAACTTTTCCAATATCGCGAGTATTTTCCAACCGGGGCAGGCCAGGTACGGTACTTTTTTACGAATATTCTTCCTGCAGAAATGCTTTCCGCACACGAGTATAAAGCTTCAGCCTTCAGTCGGTGCAATGTTTTACTTGACGCGAATGTAATAGCCGTGCAACCATGCGCCGATTGCAACAACGAGCGGCCGCGAATGTGCGATGCAACGATGCAGTCGATACCGCTGTTTGCTCGCGAGGTTAGCGCCGCCACTTTATCATATCGCCTCGGCACCGACAACCTTTACCTGTATCTTTTCCCTCTCATTACACCCTCCCCCGCCAATCGTGGCTCGTCGAAACGTTATTATCGGCTCTTCGAGCCAAGGATCGGTCAGGTTCTCGAGTATCTCACGCTGACATTACTTAAACGGTCAGGAGACCGTTACTTTTGTCAACAGCCACGCGCGATCAGTATAATTTCGGCGAATTCAAATCTCCAGATTCACATCGAGGAGAAAAGAAACGGTTAATCTGGCTGAAATTGTAGTCATTTTGGGTAACAATTATATTTCTTCTTGCCTAAAGTGTGATGAGGGAAAAAATATCCAAGAGATATCTATTCGATAAGTATTTTAATAATGTATGTACCTAAATCCAAATTTTTTTTATTTGAATAGAATAAGCAATCGCTTTTATGAAGAACTACACTGAGAGAAAGAATGGTTGATCTAATCAAAAGCATGGTTATTTTTGGCCCCAACCATACTTTTGTTCTAACACGAAAAACATTTTTTCTCAGTGTAGTAACAATATGCATACAAAATTATTATTACTGACGTCAGACGCGCACTTACTGCAAAAAGAAACGGTTCTCCTTATAATTATTTCATTTCTCCACACCACGACAGCCTCAAATATCAGATGTGATTACTTCACTATGCAATTATGATTACAAATGCTTTTTTATCTGTGCAATTGTGTGCGCCGTAACAGTGTCCGTAACAGTTGTGTGAGATGTAAAAAATTAAATCTATCGTGCGAATTTCCTTCGCTCGCTAATTTTTTATGCGCTTCGTCTGAATTATCAACCGAGTTGTTGACCGCGGGACGATGATCGGAACGTGAGGAAATTGCAACGCGACGATGAGCGCGGGAAAACCGCGGATAAAGAAATTGACGTGATCTCTCCGTGTCGACTTTGCAATTGATGCGAGAATTGTGTGATTGATCGATGAGTGAATTCGCGGCGGCAAAAAACGACGGTAGTCACGCTCCCGCTCGCGCTTTCGCGTTGCGTGCATTCGAGATATCGAGTAATTCAGCTGCGCAATACGCGATTAAACAGAATTGAGATGGACGAGAGCGCCGCGCGTCTTTCGTTACGAGGAGGTCACCTTTGTGCTGATACGACGAGCAATGGTTTTACGTCATGAATAAACATTATAAAGGCCAATAACGGTCACGAGCGAATGATATCAAAAACGCGAAATCGTCTCATTTATTCGATTTATTAATTATTCAACGTTCGAGCCTGGCGGACTGAAATACTGACATTTTTCCCCGATCGAGTGATGTGATTTTTGCTGTAATGAGGTTGCTTCGCGTCGGATTACAAAGGAACGGTATCATGGCTCGCGAGAGGTTCAGGATTCAACGCAGGATTGCAAAGACGCGAAGATAATAGCGATTGAAAACGGCGATTCAGGAATGCGCGAAGGCCGTAGCGGCCTTCAGCCGTGGTCGTCGTGTATCTCGCAAGGTTCGACATGGAACGAGGCGAAGGCGGAAGACCGAGATAAAAAGCGAAAGGGCTAAGAAGAGGAATGGAATATAATTTCGAGAATCCATATACGGTTTCTTCTAGCTAGCCGTTCTACGTACTCCGGCGAAAGAAGGTCGGAGAGAACGAGCGAATCGTGAGGGGAATAAAAATCGAGAGGGTTGAGTCCTTTATACACTTTAGGAATCTCCTTCGCCGTTTGGAAAATCGACTCCTGCGTTTTTCGCGGTCGCTCGATTTTCATCTCGCGTTCCTTCCCCTGCCCCCTGAGCGCAGCCAAGGAGACCTACAGTTTGTAAGGAACTGTTTACTCGCGAGATTTTTCACGAAATCTCTCTCAAAATAAGTGGAAAGTGACAGTATTTTCACTCTAGATGAAATAGTGAAAATACTCACAAGAGTGTTGGACTCAAAATTAAAGAATGAATTCCTATATGAGCGAATATTTTGATCAATTGTACCGTAAAATAATTGTAAAATGTGAAATTGTAGTTATTATAGTGGCTAATTTTGGCATTAACTATTGTAAATTTGCGCATGTAAATAAAATTTTGTTTGCAAGAATTTTTTTTCCGTACAACGATCCGTATTATAAAAAATATTTTCTTATCGGTTTAAATATTCTAATTTATCGAATTAAATATTCTAATTTATAGTATAACTTAAGCCAAATGTGCAATTTAAGCCGAAATATACATAGAGAAATGAACGACGTGTGAAACCGAATTGCAGTAAACGGTCGTGCCGAAACTATTAAAAAAAACAAATGCGATACTCGTTTAATATCAAGTTTAATAATTCACCAAGTGAAAGAAATTTTTTACTTAAGATCAAAAGAACGGAATTCTGTTTGCTTTAAATCGAATTTCGTTTTACTGCTCGTTACGTCTTATGGCCATTTAGCTTCCCGGATAACCGTGTACGTACGCTCGCACGTAAGTACGCGTAAGCACGCGCCGAAAGGCGCGACAATGTCACGGATGGCGAATCGCACGGCTCTTAGGTCAAGGCAGGGTCACCGCACAGATTTTACCCCGTTTTGCCGCACTTATCCCATCTGCGCTAGGTGCATCAATGGAATTAATGGATGGATCCATTTTGCGTATCGGTCGGAATCGACTTTTATGGGATGTCGCGGGCGATCCTTGTTCTAACCTAGGCCTCACCACGCGACAATTACGAAATATGAATTGCAGCTTGCCCCATTGAGAAGAAATTTAAGTTTTTTTTTATATGAGCGGAGGGGGAAGAATAAAAGTGAAACAATGTTCAAAAATTCCGCTGAAAACTCAAAGAGGCTTCAAAGTTTCACAACTCTCTCAATTCTGACTTATTGATTTTTGTGGAGTCCCGCATATATACGGTGTGAGGCGCGTTAACTACGCGAGATTTTAGCGAGGGTGATGATTTGCTCGTTGCGAAAGGTAAGAAATGCGACACAAGTATCGGAAGTTCACATAGAAAAATATTCTATTCTACTAAGAAAATCGGTTACTCAATTTGCTTTACTTTCCTCTTTTTCAAATTATGGTTATTTTCAACGTAGAATATTCTCTTGATAATAGTCTGAAAATATGCTCATCGTAAATTTGAGAGAAGCTCATTTTATATTTTTATCATGTATTTAAAAGAATTCAAGAAGTTATTTTAAAGAATTTATTCTCTTTAAGGATATAAAACTTCATCGAAAGAAAAGTCTGAACCGAATTTTTGTTCTGATTTAATATCCTCGATTGAAATGCTAAACTTGCTAGGATTCAAAATGTATAAATTGAATAAATTTGATGCTTATAATAAACAGAGGGACGTTGTCGAAATTGTCTCCAAAATCGTATCTCATAAATTTCTTGATTATTATTAAATTTATGATGACACAACGATAAAAATAAGAAATAAATGATAAATACATTTTCAGATTATATCTTATTTTGGGCGTGCTGCAAACATTAAAAAAAAATCATCGATTTAGGAGATCGATATAATCTCGCTCTACTTGAAACAAAAGTAACACTTGAACCTATGTATCCTTCAGTGTGCACATAAACATTAATACGTTCAACAGTTCATTGTCCACTTCGGAATCTTGTGCAAAGCGACTTATATTATGAAGACAGATAGTGTAGATTCACTGAATTTCATTAATTCGGAGAAAAACATCGCAATTTCGCGATTATCCGATTATTATCATATTCCCGTAAAATTTACGGTAGCTGTTCGATCGTTTTCTCAACGCCTCCGACGCAACAATCGAGAGTCCGTGCGATTTCACAATAATATGTAGTTTACTCAATAATTTAGCGATCGTGCGATCTCCTAATAGCATTTTCGCACAATCCCGTCAATTTCTCGAAATCTCTCGTTCACAAACACCCGTGAAAGAGAAAGCGAAGGTAGAAGAGATCAAGTGTACGGAGGCGCGAAGGACGAGGGCTGTTGTGAGAGGAGAACGAGAAAGAGGTGGTGAGAGAAGGGGGAGAGATCTTTAGTTGGAGAAGCATTACAGTGGCGCCCTGGAGCCATCCATCATCCCAATAATTGCTTCCCTTACTATCGTATAATTCCTATAGAGAGCCCTACCCTCTATCCATTCCCCTTCTCGCCGAACTATCACGCGCGCTCTCTCTCTCTATACAGAATATGATCGTAAAAAAAAAAACATTTTTTATTCTGCACGGACGTGCACCAGAATGCTCCACTTTGCGCGCTACGCAAAGCGGAAACATTAGCGATTCTTAAGCATCAGTCAGCATGCCCGTGTGCGTTATCGAGTACTCGCCAATGTGTAACGGCGCTGCTTTCACCTGTTTTACTCGTTTTACTTTGAGATCCGATCGATTTACCGTCGGCGCGAACTTCGATGCTCTATATGTGCTGCAAACTGAGAGAGAGAGAATCGGATACCACCCGAAGAAACCGGTGGAAATTGAAAGAAATTAAGATTAATATCGGGTACAGAAAGGAAACATGTGAAAAATTTCAGATATTCAACGTGCGTAAAATTGAAGTAAACAGTTCTATTAACAATATCTATTCGAATTTTGAACGTTAATCAGTATTACACATTATGTTCATGTTTATATACACACACTGAAAAAAGTGCTTGATATTTGTGAGTATAATATTGCATTGCAAAATATAATTACAATTTTTTTAACTAGAAACCTTTAATTAGAAACTCTTTTTAGAAGCCATTTTAAAAACAAAAACACTACTTTTTTATTAGAAAAACTAAAGAGACATCATTGACGTCGAAAATGACTAAAATTTTTGTGAGATTTGACATCTCTCTCTCTCTCTCTCTCTCTCTCTCTCTCTCTCTCTCTCTCTCTCTCTCTTTCAGTGCATTAAAAAGAATCTTCTCGCAAATATAATGTAGGTCTACGATCTCTACTTGTGGGAGGACTTGAAATGTTCGCAGAACACCGAGTTCCGCTCACGTTCTATTCGTTCTTATCGTGCAACATTTCAACGAATCTTTCCGAGCTCATGCGCAGGCTCATCGAGCCACGGCCAAAGCCTAATCGAGAAGTGAGATCGATATCATCGGCGTACATCATGCCTTTTCTGATGCATTTCGTATATCGGCTATGCAAAAGACAAATAGCGTGCCGGCCGATTGGTCGGCAACAAGACGCGCATTGAAAGAAACGTTACCAATCGCCGAAAGCCGGCGATCGTCGTAGGTCGGAATTATCCCTAACGACGCGTGCGGAAGCTATAAGAAAATCATACGTTGCGGGTGAACGACCGTGTCGCGTGGGTGGAACTGCGCAATTTCGCGGCGTTTACGTAGCTCATAAAACGCGAGGTCTCGTTTTAACGTCTCTCCCGCGCTCAGACTTCCGTTTCTTCCTGAGGATTGATATTCACCGCATCGCGCCACGTTAATTGCCGTCCGTACGCGTCATCGACGAAATCCAATCGCATCGTCCCTCACATCAGAGACTGAACACATAGAAAAATATACACTGTGCATTCAAGTGAACATCACTTCAAATATCTCACAAATTTATATATCCGCAAATCTATTGTAAGAGTTCATCATAAGTATCGCAAGTATAAATTTGTTCAAAGTGTTATTCTGAATCGCAGCAGGTTTAGCACTTCAATCAAGAATATTAAATTGAAACAAAAATTTGCTTACTTGCATAGAGTCAAATCAACTGCTTCTTCGATTGAATTTTATGTGATATTCTTGTAAAGAGAATAAATTCCTCTTTCGAGTGCGTTATAAGGAGCTTTCCTAAAACTTATCATGAATATATTCTAGAACTATTATCAAGAGAATGTTCTTCATTGAAGACAACTATTACTTAAAAGAAAGAAAAGCAGATGGAATAATCGCTTAACAGGAGGAAATGACATTTTTCTCTGTGTACTGTTTATAGAAAATGAAAGAAACGACTTTTCAAGAATTGCGATTTCTTTTACTACACTGTATGTGCGAGAGAAAAAATATCTAAAAACTAGAAAATGACATTTATTCGCTGAGTACCGATAATACATTTAAATCTAAATTCTTTTATTTAAGTTTGACTAAACAATTGCTTTCGTATAAAGATCTTAAAACAAAAAATGTATGGTTTCCTACTTGAAAAATATTTTGTGTTGATTTAAATAAGTATGTGTTAGTAAATATGCGTAAGTATGTATTAGTACCCAGCGAATAAGTGTGTTCTTTATTTCTTGAATATTTTTCTCTCATGTAGCTTCGTAATATAATCGTCCGTCGTAATTTTTTACGAGTTGTAACTGGTGTGTGAGAAGGCTACTATTTCATATGCTAATTACACGAGTTAACTCGCGCAGATTTTTCTGCTGGAATAAATTTGTACAGTTTTGTTAAGAAATAATATCGTACAATAAGAATTATCACATTGTAATAACACGCTAAATTTAAAATATCGTCGAAAATAAAGTCTCTCAATGGCAGTCAACGTGTTAAAAATCTGAGCACCGCTATGGAGGAGAGTAGAGAAGGTATCTCTTATCTCAAGATACTTCCTCGAAGTCTCAATGACTAACAAGGAAACAACGCGTCGCGAGTGAATGGTTGGGAAAAATCATGAATGACGAATGACGTATGCAGCTTGGCACGCTGATACTTCGCGACTTGGCCAGACAATCACAATTTTGCGGAAGAGGTCGATTAAACGTACCGGATATGGAAGTGGTTCAGCGATGATAAACGCACGGCCTTGTGAAAAGGCGACCACGCTTACCCCGATGAAATTTCGCGCAGCAGCAGAACGAATGAAGGAGACCAGTTATAAAAAATGCGTCGGATTTTAATGCATTTTTGGCGAACTACCTCGTGCTTATTTGACTTTTCATCGGACACGCGATACGCTCTCACATTGTATTCCGTACTAACGCGACGCAGGAAATTAAGTATGAAAACTACGCAGACACACACTTTACCAGCGCGAAGGCATACACACACATCGAGAGAGAATAAATTTCATATCTGAGATCGGC
The DNA here is from genome assembly GCF_010583005.1 of Odontomachus brunneus. Lineage (NCBI taxonomy): Eukaryota > Metazoa > Arthropoda > Insecta > Hymenoptera > Formicidae > Odontomachus > Odontomachus brunneus. The sequence goes on from NW_022639552.1 coordinate 138,735, forward strand.
AAGAATATTTCTGTCTCACATTAGTAAGGATATTTGCTTATAAAAATATTTCTAATTAAATCAGTGAAAGAGAGGAATATCGATAATCAGAGCGAGTATTCACTGATTTTCAGTGGAGACGCTTCCACTTTTCTGCTCCATCGTACATTTCACTGATTTTTACTAATAGAGGTAAGATTTCACTGCAAAGTTTGTACTACACATATTCGTTATACTATAAGTGAAGTAAAGTCAATTTGTGGTGATGGAATTAACAACTTCCACGCAATTCGCGTGCAACGATACTGTCTGCGTCAATGAAATGGTAACAGTCGTTACCGATTAACTGATCTTTTCAGCAAGATTTTACTGTTTGCAGTGCTACACTTATTAATCGAATCATCAGTTATAACATTTCAGTGAAGAATACACCGACTTCAGAAGATGCAGTTGCAGTTACAAATGCCAAAAGCTTTTTCCTCGGTGTAGCAACACTAATGGCGCGATTTCACATTGCGGATGAACCAAATATCGGTGATATTTGCCTTGGATGATATTTTTAAATTGAGAAATTTATTCATGTGGAAAAAGAGCGGATGTGCATACATAGAGAATATGAAATATAAACAGACTTTCGCGAGATTCATTCGCGATGCGAATTAACCAGGCGCATTTTTGTATTTGCCACTTTATGACAAATCGTGAAAATTCCCGTGAAAGATTAAACGCAGAGGGGGATGGGCTGAGAATGAGAGAGAAAGAGAGAGAGAGAGAAAGGGGGGGGGGGG
>NW_022639552.1:139808-164366 GCF_010583005.1 Odontomachus brunneus
GAGAAGGGGGGGGGGGGAGAGGACTCCTTTTAGTTTTGCAGCGGGCGATAAGCGCTTAAACGGGACCGCACGAGAACAGTTTCTTGAATCAACTCGTCGAGACTCGAGAATTCCCCAAACGAGTTTCCCGCTTAGGCTCTCCCGTTCGGCCGCGAGTCGTAGCCGAGTTTGCTGTTCGCCGACGACGACGGCACACAACCGTACGAAGCTATCAGAGCGGTGACTCGTCTTGAATTTCGTCATGGGAATAGGGTTGGTATGTGGGCGCGAAACGTACGTGTGTACCGTAACCATTCCCTCTCTGTCTTCCTATGTCTCTCTCCTTCTCTCTCTCCGTGAACGATGTGTACTGAAGCTGTATGCGCGCGACGCGCGACGGTGTGCGTGATCACCGTTCGAAAGAATCCCATTCATAGACGTAGAAACGAGGGAAGTGAGGAAGAGATAGAAACAGTGCAGGGGGCGAGGGAGAGGACATGGAGCAGGAGGAGGAGAAAAAAGAGCTGGAGAGGAGGAAGAGAGTGAGGGAGATGGGAAGGTGGCGCGGAGTTATTTGGATTAAGCGCAGGCGCCAGGTAGGAGAAGAGAAGAGGCTTAATGAAAAAATTTTCCACGACAACGACGACCAGTAGTAGTAGTGAGCTCTCCGCGGCGGTGGGCCTTCGGGTATTTTCTAGGTCGTCGTGTCGCGCCGGCATGGCCCTGGAATTCGATCTTTGAATAATCGATCCACGAGGAAAAAGACGGACGTGAGGTGTGCGTAGCGTGCGCGCGGAACCAGCGAAATGTTCATCAACTTCGTCGATCAGCTCGTCCGCTCACTCGCTCGTCGAACAAATCGCGATACATTTTTATATCTGTCGCAAAATCCTGCCAAGTTTGTCGTGTGGCCGCTCTCGCGGATTTTATCGAATATTATAAGGAAATTTATTATTTATGAATTATTTTTTTAACCCCCCCATAACATTTGATAAAATTTACGCAAAAGTGTAATAAACAAACCGAGTATTGGAATATTTTACCCTATTGCTCCATTCAAACGATAGAGAATTGTTTCGATTCAAAGATTTGGATTTGTGGATTTTGAAGAAAAGGATATGATTGAAACTGAAAATTATTTATAAACTTTTAACTTTAGCGGTATATATATTAACCACTTATTTCTTTTAAATCCCTATATACCTTAATATTTGATCAAATCTACGCAAGAGTGGTGAAAGCAGGTAGAGTGTTGGCGTTTCATTCTATTATCTGTACACTTAATTCACGATACAGGATGTTATTGTGATCTAAGGAATTTTATTTCTTGATCAGAACGAAAAAAATATGGTTAAAACTGAAAATAATTAATAATTTTATGGAGATTAACTATTTTCTTTTTCTTTCAATGTGTAAAGTCGTGCATCGCGACTCTTACGAAGAAGAAGAGGACGCTAAACGTACAACGCGCGTGATTTACACGACGTTTGTTTTCACATCGAAAACTAAAGAGAGAGAAGGGGATAGGGGAAAGAGAGAGAGAGAGAGAGAGAGAGAGAGAGAGAGAGAAAAAGAGAGTAGCATGTTCCCTTTTTATTGCGCGGTCACGATGCGAAGAAAGACACTTCCGTCGTAGGGTCCTTTGTTTTTTTATCGTTCCGGCGTAAGATTCAGCGCATTACACAGGACCACAAAAAAAAATGAAGTCTTTTTACCAGAGAGAAGAACCACATGTCTTATACAGAATATATGAAAAATGCTTAATTCTGAGAGCCTATTTTTTCCCGTTATAACAAAAATGACATGCTACGTTATCTTAAAGGCCATATTTCAGCACGTCGAAATATATAAAAAATAATGGTACTTTCTTTCCGGTAAAAAGACTTTTTATTTTCTTTTATGGTCCTGCGTTATTTTTCTACATAAGTAATATTTTAGCCTAGTACTTTTTTTTTGTCGTATGTGACGCCGCGGCGCTTATCAGTCGGTGACCCAGTATGTGGAGAGCGATAGCCCTCGCCATTCGTATCTGTTGCTCTTCGTGGTCACGTGTAGCTCGAACTCGTGTTCCCATTCGACGACGACTGAGCGCTTTTCGAGATATCCGACTTTTTGTCTCCGAAAAGATCCGGAGGACGCTCAGAAGGCGATACTTCTGTTCCGCTTCTGACGCGGACTACGTCGATTGGCGTGTTAATTGACAAGACAAGAGCGAAAAATTAATTTTTACGTACAGTCGCGAATTTTTATAGATAGATTACCCATATTTATGTTTTCGAACGAATAGAGGTAAAGGATCGAATCAACGTGACACTACGATATATGGTGCAGCTGACATTTTTATGCGATTTGCACAGTGTCAATGCCCGAATATTGACTTGATTTTATATCTTCGATTCTTCACGACTTTTTTACTTTTATACACGAATTCTCTCGATGTTAATACGTAATGTTTTTACAAAGTTTCATTTACGAGAAAATTGATTTGTATGCCCGCATTGACCGAACAATCGGTCTTAGCCTCGCGATACACTATCAATTTCCGTCTGTGCTTGCGGTAAATTTTATGAATTGACTCAAAACAGTGTTGGATTTATTAAATTAATAAACTTCTCTTTGTGACTAAAATAATCGACGCATCAATAATCAAAATTAATCAAGCGTCATGTACGCAATCATGAATAATGTAATCAATTCATGAAATCAATTATTAATCTGTATACAATCACATGAAAACTTGATTAATAATTAATTTAATCAATCGATAAACTGGGCTCAAAATAGCCCATGTAACGCGTCTTTATTTAGCTAATTAAATAATCGCCAAAGTTATAAAAAAAAAAATCGTCCACAAATTTTACTCCACATTCTCGATCCGATTCGATGTTACTTCTCTTTCAGTTGCATCACGATTTCCGATATATCCTGTACACGTGTATTTTTTTCTCCCTTTTAATGTATACATTTGCGTTTATATATTCAAGATTTATCTACCGCAAGATAAATCACGGCATTATTGAAATCGCGCGTCGTACAAATGCCAACGTGACAATGCGACGGTGAAGATCACCGATAACCGACGAACTTGGAATTCCGCTCTACCGGGAATTTCGCGAGATTGATTCTTCTTAAATATTAATCGGGGGAACGACAGTACATGACAAATAAATTGGCTCGGCCCGTTCTGACACGTTACGATTACACACCGCTTAGGAATCTTATCGCGTTGTCTCGCGCGCTCCTAGTTTCTTTAGACTATATTGCGGAAGAATGCCTTGATTAAAGGAAACTCGTGTACTCGCGCCTTTTATTCAAATGCTCTCTCCGCTCCTCTCTCTCTCTCTTTTATCCACCGTTGAAAGATCGCTTCGTGGGATGAGGTAGGAATATAGCCGTTAATTATCGTGGTAACGTGGAATGCGCCTCGGTTTCCCTTTCTCTGTCTCTCTCTCTCTCTCTCTCATTCCATCTTTCTTCCTCTTTTTCTCCCCTTCTCTCTTCCTCATCCTCTATGTCTTTCCAACGCGTGAGTCCACCTCGTTTCTCCCCCTCTCCTCCGCAACCCGTTCATTTCCTCCTCCCTCTCTTTCTTTCTCTTTCTCGCTACTCCGCATCCATCGACAGTGGCATGGACCACCTCATTCATCCTATCTGCATTCCTTTAATGCTACCTGTGGGTCGTGGAATGTCCGCGCGCCAACCCGTTGAGCCGCGCGCGCAGTGCCGGACCTACGGTATCGTCTATCCCCGCCGTTCCCGTTCGACGCCGTTCGTCGAATTTTCACAAAAACGTTCTTGACTCTTCACTCGGCAGCAGCCGTGCCTAATCCGCGCAGAAGGTATGCCCTTGGCCCCTTTTTTTTTCGATGCCGTGAACAGGTTACGACAAGCTTGTACAAGTTCGCTCCCTACAGGACTGACCTGCGCGATCTTGCGCGTCGAAACGGCGCTTCACGAATTTTCCTTGAAAAAATCCTGTCAGATGAATTCGAACCTTCCTCTCGGAGAGGGAAATAAAACATCCCATTATTCACGTCCCCTTTGGTCATTGACACTCTAGAAGAATCTGGTTTCTCGCTACCAGCGGCATTTTTTCGTAATTCTAACTGTGAAATTGACTAAAAGATCCTTTTTTGGAATTACAGAATGCAGGCAAGAAGTTTAATTGCAATACTGCTCGCAAGACAAATCATGTCTTCCTAGAGTACCAGTGACCATGGGAAGGACGCCAATAATTGGATGTTTTACCCTATGGCGAAGTTCTGTTTCTTATTCAGTTCCCAGTAACGCGCGCACTTACGCGGGAAAGAACTTTGCCTATTCTCATAGGGGTTTCTGGGCCATCCACATTCAGTCATCAATCATATATAATATTATAGATAACAATGGTAGTATTTAAGAGAAAATAATTTTAGATCCTCAAACCTCTGAAAGTAGTTCTGACCTCTTAATGATATCATTTTATTCGTTCGACAGTTCATCATCAGAGCTGCCCAACACGTTTATTATTTATCCTTACACGATGTTTTCGCGCTTTTAATTAACTAATGATTTTTCCTTAGGATTTCTTTTTGCATTCAAGGCAAAACCGCTTCTCGCGGTGACGGCGGTAACAAACAAATGTTGAAGGAAAAGATTCTATTAAAGAATTTAATAAGGTTATTGCATATGTAAGAATGGTGTTTGTACTATAGGCTGTCGTACTCATACTATTCACTAATTTCGTATCTAGGATATGCTAAATATCTTTCTAATGATATACGGATATCTTCTGAGCATAGCAATGACATATTTGTTATGTTAAACAGCCCTACTGATGAGCCATCGAATAAATAAAATAACATCATTAAGGGCCGTAGTACACAGAAAAACTTAAGCAGTAAATAAATTGACCAATCACAGTCGTTGATTCTTGGACCGTAAGAAGAATCAATGACTGTGATTGGTCAATTTGCTTACTGCTTACGTTTTACTACTTAAGTTTTTTTGTGTGCTACTAGCCTAAGAAGTAAGAACTACTTTCGGCGGGGGTTTGAGGATCTAAAACTATTTTTTTTTAAATCTACCATTATTATCTACAAAATTATATATGATTGATGACTGGACGCGGATGGCCCAAAGTGGGTCAAGTTTTTTGAAAATTAGTCGGGGGAGGAGTTTTAGGTAAAAAATTGAAAATTTGCAAAAAGCTATAGAAAGATTTCCGCTTGAAGAAGACCTCCGAGTCAACTACAGTAAAAACAATAAGTGAAAGGTAGTTTTACTAAGTCTATGCAATAGACTAATGTACTCTATAAAAAAAGACATTTTTGGGTTTGAGGTATATTACGTACAGATTTAAACGCAATTTCTTACAATTTGTTCTTCGTGGAATATCTCACAAGTTTAACCAGACTAGCTCTAACGCATCACTGATAGACTCTTCCTCCCCGTAGATGAGAAAATAATGCTTGAGCTCGAGGAAAAGACTAGTCTTAGCCCGCGCGTTATACAGAGAGACTTGTCGAGCGGAAACACGCGAATGAAACGGCGAATTACTCTGTGAATTTTCCACGACGTGTCGACGCGAGATGTGCTCCGAGAAAGCTTCGTCGTTCATTCGATATGTTAATGTCCGAGTCAAGGATATTCGAGGTAGACTAGGCGTCGCCTACCAAACCCTCGGATGTGTGTGTGCTTCTTGTCGCTTATTTTACTTTTTCTTTTTTTTCATCACGGCAACGTACGCACGTCCCGCTCTATCCAATACCTCTATATCCATACAGAAACGTCCGATCGCCAATTATCGCGGACGAACGGCATTAAGAGAGCAAAGAAACTCGTTTTCCTTGCCGACGCATAGAATCGTAGATCGTGCTCGATCGTCATCTTATGAGAGAATGAGCGAGCGAGAGAAAGAGAGACAGACGCGATTGCAAAAAAATGCACGCACATATACATACACCGCACAATGGTCAGAATTGCGAAAAGAATTGATCAAAATGAGCAACTATTTTTTCCAAAACTGTAATATACACTCAGGTATTAAGAAACGTACGACTAATAAGTAAACCTACCTAAAATATACACTCCGATTTCTTTCTAATTTGGCATAAATATAGAAGTACAAAAAATATTTATATTTTTCATATTTTTTTATTTTGGCCCACTTTGAGTTTCACGGGCAGTTTATAGCTTTTTAATGCTCTCACTCCTACCATCAACAAGTACAACAAAAATGCATAAGAAATAAAATTGAATACAAGATATAGTTAAATAATTTTAACAAAATCGGTATAGCTGAGATACGAACTATCCTACTATACGAAATTTCTTTAGCCGAGATTCCAACCGAAATATTTCAAATCTGTGCTAATTAGTCAAAAATGATTTGAATCTCGGCTAAACCGAGAAATTATCTGTATAAATAATTTTTTTAACTTTTTATATATTTTGTTTAAACATTTTATTATTTATACAAATAATTTTATACGTTTGACTTCATATTCATAATCAGCAAAACAAAAACGCCTATATTTTGTATTCAATTTTATTTCTTATGCATTTTTATTGTACTTGTTGATGATAAGAATGAGAACGTTAAAAAGTTATAAACTGCCCGTGAAACTCAAAGTGAATCAAAATGAAAAAATATGATCTAAATATTTTTTGTACTTGTACATTTGTGTCAAATTAAAAAGAAATCGGAGTGTAACGTTTGGATAGGTTTATTTGGATAAATATAATCCAATATTTGAGAAAAGAGAAGATTTATTTAACAGGTGTAGCTGGCTGATGAACATAACCATCCCGGTTAAGAGCAAGCGATGAAATCAATCATAATATCGTCAAAAATTTTTAGTCAATTCCTTATGTAACTTTGCGTTGCGATAATAGAACTATTGATCTTTTGAGTCCTTTGTCAGAATCGATTAATGCGAGTTTAATCACTCTTGCGAGGAAAATTAACTAAGAAGTTATGTACACAGAAAAGAATATTCTTTTTTTTTTTTAATATCGTTTTATTATCAAAATAATTACACAAATTGTACTTTTTGTAAAACTATTATAATATTTAAATAAAATTATAACGTCGTTGAAATTGAAGACTTTAAGATTCTTCCAATAAAATTATATATCTCTTTTTCCATGTAAAAGAACGATTGTTAATTTTAGTATATTAGTTTTAAGCGGATATCAATTTTTTTTCTGTGTATCGAACCAAGATTAACTGTAGAGTGATATTTTTATTTATTTTACTAAAAATTGTTAATTTCAGTTAGGTAGAGAATCTTTTAGTCAATTTCCCTCGCAAGAGGGACCAAACTCTAAAATATTTCTAAACCCACATTGATCGACTCTTACAAACAATTCGAAGGATCAATAATCGCTTTTCCCAGAGAAAATACGGCATCAGTATCAAGAGGGCTTAGCAAAGAAAGTTCAACTCTCTCTCTTTTATTCCATAATGAACAATCGCGAGAAATTTGCCGTTACGCGGTAATCGTTTTCTCGACGGAAGAAACAGTGCGAACGTAATGTCGTTGTTGCCGAATAGGAGGATACTGCTGTATCCGTTTTTCCACACGGTCGATTGATGTTTCCTTTTTCACTCGTATTTGGCGATCCAACTCTCTTAGTAATCGCGACATTTTTCCCTTACAAGTGTAATAGGATATTTGATGATGCCAGTGAGAACAAAACAAAATTTTCTCGTCGAAGCTTATCGACGAGATGATTGTGCGAGTGAATTTTTTCCGAAAATCCTCAGGCAATACCACCTTCCTTTTTGACTGAACATACTTACGGGAATATGATTTCACGCTGCCCAAAACCTTCATCCCTTGCGACAAGGTCGACAACGGGTGCGCGGACTAAGATAACAGAAGAAAAGAATGGCCGGAAGAGCCGGGATGAAGAGGAAGGGGACGGAACCGCCTCTCATTATCAGCATCTCATGGTTGTTAGAAGCGTATCATAACACGATGTATAACTAGAGACAGATTCGACGGAATGGAACCCCGTGTTTCACCTTCGGGGCACCTATAGACCGATACAACACAATAAGGCCCCGAAGCTCGGCGATCGTGGCCGAGATACCAAGGGCTTCGGACCGCATGGTTCGCCCCCTTTTTCCCCTCTCTACTTCGCCTTAGCGCTCCCTCTCTCTCATTCTCTGTTTCTACTCGTCTCATCTACCTTCTCTTCTTTCTTCCCTTCTCTCTGCCTCTCTCTCTCTCTCTTTTTGTCTCTCATTCTCTCTCGTTCTCCGACACTTTGAACATTTTCTCTTTTCCCTTCGTCTTCTTCGCCGTACACATATTCCTCTGCTCTTTATATTTTTTTTTGCTTTTCCATGCACAATGCTGACCCTCTCTCTTTTCCTCTCCGCTTCTGCTTGTTGAGGAAGGAGAGTGCCTCTTACGGCTTCTACTCTTTGGTCGTGCCGCCGCCTCGCATCCCTTTATCTTCACCTCCCAATCGGTCTCTTTCCCTTTCTCCCCCTTCCCCTTCTTTTTATCTTTCTTCTCCTCCCTCTCGGTCTATCCTTTGAATTCCGTCTTTCTCTCTCGTCTCTCGTTCTCTCCCGTCCCTCTTATCTCACACATAGATATTTAGGTAAACGTCCCATGGAGCAAGAACAACCAAATTTGTTCAGCATTCACGGACGTCACCAAGGTGTGCGTTACGCATTAGCAAACTTTTACACACAGTCGATGAAAACGTCAAGTAGACATATTTATATATTAAATTGCATATTGAGAGATTTTAGTTCGTGACTCACAAGTCCGACTGTGTTGAGGTTTTACAGGTACGTAATACTTATTAAGTATTACAAATATAAGTGTAGTCGAATACTACAAGTATGGAAGAGGGAATCGTCTAGTTTTCAAAATAATAATACAAATTTTAATTATCTAATATAATTAATTATTCAATAAATAAAATTATTTTTAAGAAAGATATAAAAAATTATTTAATTATAATAAAAAATATCTTTTTTTAATATTCCATTTTATCAGTATATTACAAAACTGAAAATATACCTATCAAAATATCATCATCGTAAGTAAAAAGACAAGAAATAAAAAAGTTGACATCTGATATTTTTTATACACACACACACACATATACACACACTTGTCTAATATCTTTGAACATAATCAGCTTTTAAGTGATAATAAAACCTAATCCAACTAACCCAACCTTACTTTTCTGGTCCTTTCGAGCTACTCGCTCTTAGTATCAACCAAACCCAACCTTAACAAACATAGCCTAACCTAATCTAATCTTACCACATACCGCTGCAAGAAATAGCGAACATTCGTCAAGCTGATGGCCATATATCTTATGCACTATCGACTGTCGATTATCATCGATATCGACTCTTAAAACTAACGATTTTAATATTTCAAAAATGTATTTATAAACTCACATCACACAAACTATATGTCTTCTCACATTGATGAGTTTACCATATACTAAATATAGATTTGTAAAAAATAGCAGAGACCCCTACGCAAGGTGAGAATCTTACGAAGTTGAAAAGTAATTGTACAAGTTGCCAAAAATCCTTTGAAAATATATATAACCCATGTGCACTACTAAAAATTTTCGCTCTTCAATCGTAAAAAAATAATCTTTCCATACTAGTCACCAAAAATCCTTTTAGGGTCTTCCATTTTGAAACAAGAAAAAGTTTCATTATAATAGAAGATAAGTTATGTTCAAAACTGCACTCGGATCGTTAACCAAGCTTTTATAATTAAATCAAGTATTTATAATTAAAATTTGTATATCTTGGAGACTAGAAGTTTCCGCACACTTGCACTTGTGGCATATTTTAATAATTTAGTAAATATTAGATACCTGTGAAATTTCATCAAAATTGGACCTGTGTCGCAAAAACTAAAGTTAAACTATTATCCTATACTTTTCTTTATTCAAGAAATCTTTCTTTTCGAAATTTCGTTCAAGCATTCATTTTTTGAAATATAAATGATACTAGCTTAACCAACCAGTGAAGTCAGTATGCTGTTTTCATTTTTTTTTTACATTTAGGATGAGAATTTAGTCGTCACTGTCTTCGGGACATTCTTCGGAAATGATAATAAATGAATATTAATCTTAAAGAGAGCACGTTCTAAAATTAATTTCCATTTCATTTTCTCAAATACTTTATATATACAAAGTTCCTTCAATCATCGATCCTTAGATGTTTTTTTTAGCCAAACCATTTACATTATTAATTTAATTATTCAATTTAATTTTTTCGCTGTATGTGTGCCAACAATGTTTTCACGATGGAGGATAGACCGATACCTCACGTTGCGCAACATAAGTTTTACCGCAGAATAGCGGATCGGAGTCTGTTAGGCGCCGATGTGCATTTCTAAATGGAAGAGGAAGCTGATCGTAGTGTCGGTCATGGTCTTCGAAGAAATTCCGCGGCCAAAAATCGTCGATTTAGCGGCGAGAGCGAACGATTCCTTTGCTTGGCTCTCGAGCTCCTCCCTTGACGAAGGTCAAGACATACGAAATCTACATTTGCTCGAGGTCGCGGCGGCACCTTCGAATTTCGTGGCGGACCTTCCGAGAATCGTTGAGTGTCGAGCCCTCGATCGGAAACGACCAGACTCTCGAGTTTCTCACTTTTTTATGACGGCCGCTTGCGTATAGCGCTAACGAGACCTCGCAACTGTTTTCGGGACTCGCGTTTATGCGGCGGCTTTTTCAATAAATCAAAGTATCCTTGAGCCGGGAGGTGTGCTCGGTTTCGTTACTTTGCGACCGACGAATCGGTGTGCTTATTGAGCGCATAATTATCGAGGCTTCTATTGAGACATACGCACGCATGTAGATAAGCAAAAAAAGAAAAAAAAAAAAATATATATATATATATATATTAATTCAATCTTAGGTGTATACTTCATGTATATTCAAATACTCCTTTTTATCACAAATCGTTTCTCACGCGGCTACGATTCTTTTGATCTGGAATTTACATCTCGCTTCGAAAGCAGATATTTTAGAAGCCACGCGTATAAAAAAAGAAAATAGCGGAATTCTTTTATCCATATATATTCATCTCACTTGCACAGAATGATGACGGCATATTCACACGGCGACGTATCGTAGTCGCGTTGTCGTCGTCGTGGTTTAATTAAATACTAGTGACGAACGAAACGCGACGAATCGTCCGCATACATATGAGAATCGGCAATGAGTTTCCGTTGGAACGCGGACTTGGACATAAATTGTCAAGCGCCAAGTTTCATTTCGACAGCTCTCTCTCTCTGATCCCCTGCTCCTCTCTTTCCCTTCGCCACCTTTCCTTCAGTGATCTTTTGGTTGTTACCGCGGAACTTTCCTTTCTCCTCTGCTTCTTCATCTTAGCCGCACCTCCTATTTTGTCATTGCATCTCTTTCCCTAACTGGCTGGAAAAACATCCCCACGATACGTATTTTTCCTTTTCCCAGGCCCCAGCGTGCACGCTTTATGGACGCATTTTTTCCTGAAAGGACCTACCCCATGGTTCTTGGAATCGATGGGCTTCCCACTCTCCCACTCTCACCCTTCGCACTCGCTCTTCTATCTTCTTCTTTTCCTGTCCTTGTCTCCTCCTAGTCCTTGTCGAGTTTTCGGTTTCTTCTTGGACCTTCTCACGAAACGCGGCAGAAACGTCGCGACCAAAATTTCATTACGTCTTAATTGAGTGTATCTTCAACGCGGTTAAAATTGCACTCAAATTGATAAATGTCGATCAATCTTCGTGAGTTTCTATCGTCTGTTTAGAAATGACAGAAGAATGTAGTACTCACATGAGAATCTCTTTTATATATATATATATATATATATATATATATATATATATATATATATATATATGGCTGGTCGTTGTAGCTCGTTACGATTTACAGATACGACGATGTGAGAAACTCGGAATCGTATATCGGCTCGATCGAGATTCCCACGCGGCACCCTGCTCCGTTTCGCGTAGGCGCGACGGTATGTTACAATTCAAGATAATCCTAAAGAAGATTATAGATTCGATTCTTGAGATGCAACGTCCCCTCTAAGAAAAGAAAGTCAGCCTTCCCATCCCCCTGCATAGGTCTACTTCGAAGTTCTCACGGATTAATCTAATAGCGAATGAAAGAATTTAACAAATACTATAACCTATCATCCAAGCTTGGATATTTTGCCGCCATCTTTCCCGACTAACATCACCTAAACGCTCTCTAGTGGCCGTTAACAACAATGCCGAAAATCTAGCTAAATGCTTGCACCGAAATCTTCGAAATCGATCTGATAAGAGCAAATTAAACAAAATAAAATCGATTACAGAAGAGAATAAAGTAGAGGTAACCAATAAATAAAATATTAATATGACGCACGATAAAAATTTCTGCAGTAAAATGACAAAAAAGAACTACTAAGAAAATATTGGAAATAGGAGCGCAATTCATTTTTTCCCGCTTTAGAATCGTAATTATACAAGTTTACCCTTAACTATATAGGAACTGTATAGAAACGGCGCTTTTAGATAGTTCTGGTTCGGTAATATTGTATGAAAAAAAAAGAAAAAACCCGTGCAGTAGGTCATGATCGCAAAAATTCGATCAGAGCGAGTGATGGGAACGCAGCGAGAAAAAAAGGAAGAGAAAAGGTATCTGTCAAGGAATCGAGACCGCGAAGGTATCTTCGAGAATTCCAATTCCGGTTTTGGTCCCAGAAGAGGCCAAAGAACGCATACGGCCCGATGTTCAAAACGATGCTGTGTTCGCCCTCCTCCCTTCTCTCCCTCTCTCGCTTTCGTCCTCTCTCTTTTTCTCTCTCTACTACAATCTCTGTTCGTCTTTCCCCCAGATCGGTCCGCAAACCCAGTCATTCACAGAAAACACAGAATGCAGACGGTCATGTAAGTCGTAGGCACCGAAGTGCCGGCGGGGAAGGGCCCGAAGAGGGAGGAGGTGAACAGGGATGCGCACGAGTGTACGTGTGTATGTGTGCTATGGCGCCAGCGATTCACCGATTATATTCTTACCGTTCTTCGTTGCTTTCGTTATATACAAAGAGATGGAGGTGGAAGTTTCGTTATTTCGGCAGCGGGTGCTACTTTTCTAGTGATGGCGACGAATCGCGATCGAGTGATATCGAGAAGTTTTTTTAAAAAAACGCGGGATTATAAAGATCTCTTTCTCTGTTTCTCTCTTTTTCTGCACCTACTGTTATTACGGAACATCTGATCTTGAAACATCTACCCACTCTTTGCATCTTGGCAAACAATTGGCATCCCTTTATTAGTTTATAAAAATCGCCTAGATAAAACGTTTCGATTTCTTTTTTACCACATTATCCTAATATATTTGTAACTCTAAAAAAACTGCAAAGCTTCATTTCAAATGTTCGTAGTTTTACGTTGTTTTACGCAAAATTCTTCCATTCCTTTTCAGCGCATTTTTAGAGCACGATTATTCCCTCTTGAACTGGACGCACGATGAAGTTACATGTATGTTTCATTCTTGCGCATAATAAATGCGCAAAAGTATCTGAATCGCAAAGTGAATTGGTCAAGACATCGCGATGCGCGTACGATATATCTCCAATGTAAAGTGTAAAAAAGAAGAGGAGGTGCAAAAGAATTCACACCGGAATGCGATCCTGACGAATCTCACGAGCAATTTACTCGCAAGAGCGCAAGCAAGAGGGAAGGAAGGGAGGGAGGGTGGGAAAGAGGGAGGAATGAGAGAAAGGCGAAAAAATAACCGTTGAAAAAAAGTAGAAACGATCGTCGATCGTTCGTAGTCATCGCGCACCAGAAAACCGACCGGGGTAGTTCCCATCCCTCGTGTACGTTTCGGGCACTGTGTCGGTGGCCCGTTTCTCGGAAGGATCTCATTCGTTGCTCGGTGCTATATATCTCCTTTGCCTTCTCTCTCTCTCTTTCTCTCTCTATCCTCCCTCTTTTCCTCTGTCTCCCTTCTGTCTTCTCTTTTATCCTCTTCCTTCACCGTCTTATGCCAAAGAGAAACCCAAGATATGTTGGGAATAACTGCACTCCTACGAAAATGTGGACAGGCACGAATGCCTCTTGTGTAGCATATCTGTGTATCTTGTGTGCATACATAACGAGGTGTGTACAGTAGTCTTCCGTTAATCGTACGTATGTAAACCGGTAAACAGCGCCGGAATATTTCCTCTACGAAAATCCACGCGTTAAAACGGAGAAAAAAGGCCAGCAATCGAGCGTGATTGAGGGACAAGTCCTTTTTCGTATTCGACTAAGTGAAAAGAGGAATATCTGAAGAAAAAAGGTCGCAGTAGATTTTGAGCAACGAATGCCAAGTCCTCATGTTCCTTTCTCAACGTAAGAAGAAAGTGACAAATGAATTGGCTCCAAATTAAATTCCGAATGTCGGAAGGATCAACCTGTAGCTTAGCATCCTGGAGTTAGAAAGAAATGGCGATGATAACCGAAAATATCGAAAATATTTAGGTCGGGTTACCAATAGAAACTGAAGAGATCCGTGGTTCCTGATACAGAAGAGAATCGAAAAAAGATGGGAGAGAAATATTAGGCAGTAGAATTTAACAGAAGAGCGGAGTAAACAAAACTCTATAGTAAAAGAGAGAAGAAGTCACGTTCATTCACAACTATGTGCGCACATTAAAGCGAGGAAACGAATATGATGGTACAAAAAGAAAAATAGAAACGAAGAAAATGAAGGAGTCATCAGGAACACGAAAAAGATATAGATATAGGCAACGAAAAAGACAAGAGATACTGAAAAAAAGAATGGGAAGATAACGAATAGAAGGATATAGAAAATGAACATAGCAAATGTCAATATGAAGAAATAACAGGCGAGACGGAAGAAGAAAGACGTAAAATAAAGATAGGGAATACAAAAATAGAGTTAATAAAGAAAAGGTTACACCGGGCAAAACAAAAACAAATACGAAATAAAGAATAAGAAGAACGCAAAAAAAATAACGAGAAAAAACGAGGAAGAAATCCTTAATGGGGGATTAGTTGAACAAGGGACGAGTCTACAATTTACGAAAACCTCTGGTGGCGCCGCGCATATAGAGGAAGAGAAGGAACGGAAAACAGAGGTTCTCTGCACGATCACAAGTATGGGACAAAAGGACGAAGAGAGAGACAGCCTTCCAAAATTTGTGAGAGATAGAATCCTGATAGGCCTCGCCACTAGGAAGATAGGATAGGTAGGTAGTCAGTTAGGTAGATAGACTGGTAGTCAAGTAGCTTGCTAACTACATACGTAGGTAGATAGTTAGACTGCTTGTTAGCTAGCTAGATAGATAGAGTAGGTACGTAAATAAGTAAAATGGTTGACTGATTAGTTGGTTGGTCGATTGGTTGTTTGGTCGACTAGTTGGTTGGTTAGCTTGTTGGTTGGATGGTATATTAGTAGATAGATACATAGATAGGTAAGTAGGTAGGTAGGTAGGTAGGTAGGTAGGTAGGTAGGTAGGTAGGTTGGTAGGTAGGTAGGTAGGTAGGTAGGTTGGTAGGTAGGTTGGTTGGTAGATAGGTTGGTAGGTAGGTAGGTAGGTAGGTTGGTAGGTAGATAGGAAGGTAGGTAGGTAGGTAGATAGGTAGGTAGGTTGGTTGGTAGGTTGGTAGGTTGGGTTGGTAGATAGGTAGGTAGCTAGATGGCAGGTAGGTAGATAGGTAGGTAGCTAGATAGGTAGGTTGGTTGGGTTGGGTTGATTGGTAGGTAGGTTAGGTTGGATTGGTTGATAGGTAGGTTGGGTTAGATAAGTAGGTAAGGTTGGTAGGTAGGTAGGTAGATAGGTAGGTTGGTTGATAGGTTGGTAGGTAGATAGGTAGGTAGGTAGGTAGGTAGGTAGGTAGGTAGGTAGATAGGTAGGTAGGTAGGTAGGTAGGTGGCTAGGTAGATAGGTTGGGTTAGGTTGAGTGGGTGGACGAATGAAGGAGAACGTGGCAAAGAGGGGGAGGTGTAGAGAAGCAGCCGAGAAGAAGGGAGAGAAAGAGGGCGGATGTCGTGGAATGCGGCCGTGGTCCCGGTATATACGTGCGTCGGTCCTGGCCTATGCTAGGGTATTTGTGTATTTATGTGGAACACCGGAGAACTTTGCCGATCAGAGGGAAAAGGAGGAGGGAACGAGAGAGAAGGAGGGAAACAGAAAGAGAGTGAACGTGGGAGCAAGAAGAACGAAAGAGAAAGAAAGAGGCCTTCTCCTGTGAAATGGAAGGACAAGGACGGAGGAAAGAGCCAATGGCCAGCCAAGGTGTGCTGCCCTTTCGTTACGAGGGAGCAAGTAGGTACGTACACTTGAGAGAGCATCCGACTATGCAGCAAGAACACCAGGAAACAAACGACAGCCACCCCACCATCACCACCGCCACACCGCCGCCCATCGTGCTTCTTTTCCTCTAGTCCTCCCTTTTCTTTTTTTCGCACCACGCTGCGCCGGTCACGCTGGTCCCTTCTTCTCTCCTCTCCGCACCTCTCGCGTTCTCGCTCCGCTCTGTTCCTTGAAATTCCACGGAGTACCGCGTCCCTGAGGCTGCTTCCTTTTGGAAGTCTCAGACGTATCGCGAGGTCAAAACACGCGCTAAACTGTCGTAATTTTTGCGTAAGTAGTTGCCGCCAGTATTTAGAGGATCAATCGCTCATTTGTGCCGTTTTCTCTCCCAATGCGAGCGGTTAGCTAAGTATGTTAAACTTTGGGTACTTGAGATCCTTCCTCAAATTCTGCAAACTTTGTTTCAAGGGGTACAATTATTCCGTTTTGCTCCAAGTTAATTTCAAAATGTAAACGAGATTTAGAAACAAAAATATAATTTCACGAGTCTACGCAGGATTGACGCAAGAGAGAAAAGTACATTCAAATTATAATCAAATCTAAAAAGAGATGGCGAAAATCGGTCTAAAGAAGAGTTTTTCGCACAATAAGGTATTAAAATGTCCACGAGATGAACTATCATCTGAGAAAGCGCACCTCTTGAAATTCTACAGATTAATAAATTACAATCGATCGTTATTTAGTATTCGCCGACCATTTATCGGTACCCGCAATAGCTTCCGGTTCGAATTTTCCGGGGAGCGCGTTAATTCGTACGAGAACTAAAATCCTCCATTTTTCTTTCCCCATACGTCGTCTTCCTCGGCTAATCTTTCCTTCTCTCTCTTTCTCTCGTTACCGAGAACGACGAGCGTAACGCGGGCAACTAATACGTGAGAGAATGCCGTCAATAAGACGGCAGTGATTTCGGAAGGGAGCGAATGAAGTTGCGAGAGGGGAGAGAACGGGCGCGAGTGGGAGGGGAAGGAAAATGTCTGGCGCGGGGCCCTATCGCGGATACTGTACGCGTCGAGTACGAATCTCGAATACCGCGCCGCGAACCAGTCTTGAAGAGACCGCAGTGCCGGTATTCGAACCACGTGGCTCTCTGTCCGTCCTGCGACTGCGACCCGACTCAGTCGCTTTCGTGATCGCGTTGACAGGAGGTAGGGTCACAGCCGCGCACTTTGACGGTAGGACATGGGCAGCACATCCGCTTTGTGTGCGTAATACATGTGAGCCGTTTCTACTCTCTTTAGCACGGACGCGTTCTTTCAGCGATCGCGCGCATCGTAGTTCGTCTTCCGCTTTAGTCATCTTATCAGAGCATTGAAGGTCTTATCATTTCACACTCTTGTTTAATCGCAATACATGTACTTTGGTCCATAAGACCGACCATACCTTTCCCTATCTTTTACACGGTAATAAGTAACGCTAATTATACATTTACTCCTGCAAATATATTTTGAAGTTGAAGGTATAGAGTGACTCCATATAAAACTGATGTTACCATAGACTGAGATAATGCGGACTAAAATAACTGAAATGATCCTCCTCAGGATAAACCCTCTAGTTTGCTACTCGCCATGAGACTCGTAATTCTCGAGGCGCACATTATTCCAATGAAGATAATATTTCGGCAAGATGCGCTACGTGCGCGCAACGGTGTGTCCCAATCGCCGAGTGAAATAACGATATGTTGGTGGATGCGTTGTCGTGTGCAAAAGGAAACGGCAAAAGTCCTTATCTCGCAACCTCCCTCGCTCGCTGGCTCTCTCGTTGATCGTACACGAAAAGACACAGAGGTCGCGCCGTCTCTCTATCTCCTCGAGAGCTCGCGGCGCAGCGTCTCGGGCGGTCCATCGGCAACGGTGGTCCCCCTTCCTACTCCGTGACACTTGAGCTTTCGGTGGAGGGACACAACGTGCGTACGGGCGTTTGCGCGCGCGCATACACGGTCAAGCGCGTACGATGCGGCAGAAGAACAGAGAGAGGGCATGTAAGGAAAGCGAGAGCGAGAGAGAGAGAGAGAAAGAGAGAGAGAGAGAGAAGGGAGGGAACGAGTAGAAAAAGAGAGAGAAGCGTCGCGAGCGTCGTGGGAACCGAGGAAAACGTTTCCCACATACCACTCTCCTTCCCGCACTCATCTCTCTCACTCTTTCTGTTTCTCTTACGCACACACACAACTCAATCCACTCACACTTCGTCTTCCTTTTGCCTCCTTTACCACCAATGACGCGCGCAAGGCAGATACATATACGCATGAGCACGTATATATGTGAGTGTACATGCATACGTATATACGTGCGCGTATGCGCGCGCGCACACACACACACACACACACACACATCATCATCAGAGGTACGCGAGCGAGAACGAACGTAAGACCACGTGACCGACCGTAACTTTCACAGACGCGCGCGACTCGTTTCGTCTCGCTCGTCTTGCTCTCCTCGCACCCACTCCACCCAAGCTCTCTTCGATCCCTCCCTTCTCTCCCTCTCTCATTCTCTCTCTTTCTCCTGGCCCTTCTTCCCGCACATCCACCCCGTCTCTCTTACTTCCTCTTATACTTATTCGAACGACGCAGTTGCTCCCGCTGTAGGTACGCGCAACTGCGTCGTAGGCTTCTCGTCGAGAACGAGATCTGCGTACTACGGTGCCACTTCCTTATTCGACGCGCACTGCATGGCGAAACGCGCGCGCGCACGTACTGTCGGGGAGAATCATTTCGGTCGTTCTTCTCTCCCGCGCCTATGTGCACAATATAGTGCGCGTTCGCTCCTGTGATGAACGCGACACACACGTCGACAGACGTCAATGAACGCGCGCGAGCGCAGGAGCACTTTTTGTTGTCTACATATAGAATTGATAGTGGCGACGACGAGTTCGAACGGACGAATCGCTCAACCCTTCAACGAACAATCCGATTTATATCCTCACATAAGTTATATTATGAGAAGGAATAAATGACGCGATGTGTCCGAATATTTTGGCAAATCGAGATTTAAGTGTCATTTCGTTCATATAAATTGTTACATAAGAAACTATATTATTCCGTGTTTAAGAAATGCAATTCACATGTTCTTGGCAAGTAAAATAAGTAGCTTCAGCTTGTTAAGAAGCAACGAATGCCTGGATTCGACGATGAATAAATGTACAAGCTGATTATTCCGCAAGTGGCATGGTGTCCGAATGTTCATGCAGATCATTGTATTTTTTTCCACCTTAAACTAATAGAACCTTTTTCTTCTCTTCAAGGAAAAATTGGCGCGGGTTGAACGAAGAGACGAGATGTAAAAGTGAAAGAAGGGAGCGAAGGGAAGGAGAGAGGAGATTTCAGGAGCGACAAAAGAGGAGGATAAACGAGAA
Source organism: Odontomachus brunneus (assembly GCF_010583005.1). Taxonomy (NCBI): domain Eukaryota; kingdom Metazoa; phylum Arthropoda; class Insecta; order Hymenoptera; family Formicidae; genus Odontomachus; species Odontomachus brunneus. The sequence goes on from NW_022639552.1 coordinate 159,478, forward strand.
GTTGGAGAGGGGGACAGAAAAGACCGCGGTCCGCATGAAAAGGGACTGAGGGAGGTCGCCGCCCTTCCAGGAACCCTTGTAAACTTGGACCCGATCTTCGGCCCTTTTCTCCCTGTCCCTACACTACACGTTCCGCGCGCGCACACGCGATCCGCTAGAGTGATTCTTGTGCGAGTGCCATTACACAAGTGCGCATACAACGCGACTGCATACAAGCGCGAGCGCACTGTATATTTAATCTGCAAAGGGATTTATCATTTCAGCGTATCGAGAAAACTCTAAAATTTTCAGATTTCTTTATCGGAAGTAGCTATATCGATGTTCATGTTGGAATTTAGTTTTGAGGAAAGATTTTGATGTAAACGACCGAAAAAATTAAAGAATTTTGCAGTTATTTTTTCAAAGAAATGAATAAAGATATTAGTACAAAATTTTGGTTTCCTCTCCAGCAAATGTGATACAGGCTTTAAATTTTCTCTTTCGTCCAATTTGTTTCGGATTATTACACGAATTGTAATGATGTCCGCCGCCAGTTAAGAACGTCTGTGCTCAACACAAATAACCTGAGTGGAAAATTTAAATTCTTTTATAAATAATTTTTTTATACTTTAAATAATGGTAAACAATATGGCCAAAACCCTATTTAGTATATATTCATATATCAATACACACACACACACACACATACATATATATATATATATATATATTTACCTTATATTGATATTTACTCATTAAAAAAATTCATAAGAATTTCTTATTTTTTCTGGGATATGTAAACTAGGACCTCCCCTTGAACGAAATGTCTCGTAACAAGGCCGGAATAGCTACCGCGCAAACACAATGTCGCAATTCTTTTTACTCACTATTAGTGACCTCTCTATCGTTCGCGCGCGCGCGCGCTCGGAGAAACTTTATTTCTCAGTACTCTCTTCATTTTCTAACATCGACTACATCAAAAGATATATTGTACACAGGAGGGTTGGACGCGGATGCGTTATGTAGGAAGTCATTTTGCCGAAACGGATTTCTCGAAATCGCGCCGGTGTCGTCAGTCGTAGTGCGCGCGAGTTAAGAAGACGAAGAAAACACCTATTCCACGACGACTCTGCGCGCGCCCCCGGGGACGGACGGGAGAGCAGCGAGTAAAGTAATCACTGGCAAAATTGGTTGACGAGATAGTCAGATTGGCCGCTGGCCACTTGGTTGCTCGATTGTCCAGACACGCCTCCGGCGAAATGAAATTTGATTTTGTCGGGCAATTTCGCACCCAAATCAACCACCCCTCTCGCGACTGCCCCGTCGCCCAGCATAGGAACGGTCGTCGGGCCCATGCGGTACGGGGACGGGCGGAAGAGGGCTAGAAGTACGACTGAGGGAGGCAGAAAGAACCACGAAAGCTGAGTAAGTGGGTGACGTGGCTATGTATGTGTACGTACGTGTGGAGAGAGAGAGAGAGAGAGAGAGAGAGAGAGTTGGGGGAGAGGGAGAATCCGTAACTTCGTTAAGAGCCGCACTCTCGCGGTATTGGTCTCATTGAACGTCCGAGAGCATCTTTCCGAGCATCGAGCGCACCCTTAAGAGTTCAAAGGGTGGATAGCGAGGGTTGGGTTCTCCTCGCACGGAAGAAGAGTGGCGGACAAATGCGATGCGACGATGGACCGACTTGCGGATCTGGAGAACCATCGTCGCCAACGGACAGGACAAATGTCGAGAGCGTAACGGAAATTTAGGATGCCTGCGCGAAACATCTATTTCTCACGCTTTTAAACTGCGGAATCTCAGTAAAGAGATAAAAAGGGTGTGACAGAGGCATACCGTTTGCAACTGAAATCCCATCTTCTAGGATCGCGAAGGAGAGAAGAATGGATTCCGGATTTCTTGACTTGTTTTCCGCGAGCTCTGGGATGTTCCGCGGGATCGACGCTATTCGTTATTTGGAATAACATTTCCGTTCCGAGTGATCGCACGAAATAAAATCTCAACGTAAATATACGCGTTATTTACGGGTGTGCTACGGGTACAAGGTTCCAGACGGTTGAATTTCGCGAACCCGATGCACGGTAAGAGAGAAACTCCGGCATTTCCGGCGAACGCCATCGTCACTCTGTGAAATCGCGTCGCAAGCCAAAGGAGCCGTGCGGCAAGAAATGGAAAAAGATTTTCCGGCTCTCTTGCTTTTCCACCTTCCCGTGCGAATATGCGTTTCGGCGGACGTGCGCGCTCGCGCGCGTTTCTCGATTAGGCGCCGGAGACTGCTGAAAATTCGATTATGCGAGGAGGCGCGACTGAACTTTAAGGGAACGACGACGGCACAGAGATTGTGTTGTGCGTTTGGATAATTCAATTTCTTTAAAGTAATTACTTGTTGCTTCCATCGTGAAAGTTTGTTTCCATTTCAAAGCACGAATGTTGGTAACTACGTCTCCTTGTCGGCGGCTTTACGTCATACTTTCTCTCTTTCTCCTCTCGCCAACGTCGATCGATCAACAGCGAGTTCGCATGCGAGTGTAAGGATCGACTTTAACGAATGCCAACTGTGCCGTTCAGAACACGTTTACAGAAAATCAAGATGATCTTGGAATCTTGAAGAAATAAACTCGTAAAAAATTAATTTTGATTATGATATGCTGCATTGAACAGAAAATTTACTCGTGGGATAAGGATTTATTTCGCGGAAATAAACTCATAAATTTTTAAATATCTTTGTTTCTTCCAAGACACTTTGCTCTAACATTAAAACTAAAGATGCTAAAATAATAAAGATTCGCTGTACACACGTTTGACATGCAAACTTTAGTATACTTTTGCATTAAAAATCGCATTAATCTGAAAACTGAAGTTTATTACTTGCGAATAATATCGTAATTATGCGTTCCTATCAATACGAATAAAGCATGAGAGAGAGAGAGAGAGAGAGAGAGAGAGAGAGAGAGAGAGAGAGAGAGAGAGAAAGAGCAGCACGTCGCGCAGCCGCCATTAATACGCTGCGCTGATGTGAAGCGCGCCAAATACGAAAGCAACAAAACAGAAAATGTACGATAGTTTTCAAACAAAGATTATCCTATTCTGTCGAATAAATATCTCGTATGCATACGTATTTGAGAGGACAGTGTCTTTAGCTTTATAGTTCTGTTACCGATGTCATTTAATCATCGTTTGTTGTTCTGTCTCGTACATTTGCGACCACAAATGCTATTTTTCACTTCGATTTCGTTTTCAAGACGTAACGTATAGCACACAATATACACGTGACATCACATGTGAATTGAGTTACCAACAATCACAAAGAAGTTAACGAGAAAAAGAATAAATCTGGGATAAATGGAGTCTCTCTTAAGATCGACATAGCTGCGGTTTGAAATCGCGTATTAGTTTCTTGTGCCTCGATTATTACGTAGGCTGTCGTAACGATTGAATTCCTATTGACCATATCTCCGGTCACAAAAACATCGGGGAATCGGTAAAGCGTGGCGGACAGTGCAAAACAGAAAGCGAGCAGGAAGCGGGCCCTCGTGATGTCGGTTGCCTATTTTTGGCTAGACTTCGTAGAACCGTACAATTTCGCAGTCGGGTTTACAGCGTCGCCGTTCGTTCTACCGTTGCTCGATAACAACGGATGGTCGATAACGTAACGATATTACGTGCAGACGCGAATGAATTTTCACGGTAAATTGGAATGTCTTTCTCGCGCTTGGGTTGGCAGAAATTGAGTCCAAGTGCTCGCGGAGAATAAAATTATATAATGTTTCGTTGCGAAGCTTGATGTTAATCAACTTTAAGACATAAATATGACGAAAACAAATGAAAGTCACATAAATCACATTCCCAATGTAAGTTCGTTCCGTTCAAAGACCTTTCTTTTTAAAACGTGCAAAGAAACTAGCTTAAAAATGCGAGAGAACGGTATGTCGTTCGTAAATAATGGGTAAACATTGAAGAACATTTTAAAGACGACAGAAAATGCCGCACGATCGCGCGCGAACGCAGTACCGTTCAATAAATAACGAATGAAGGATGACGAACGTTTAATTAACGACTTTGTCAGTCGTTCCCCAATTACGCCGGCAAGTTGTCTACAAAGCTTTGCTCTTTTCAGCTGATAAGGGACAATCGATTCCCTCTGATACCCGAAATACCGCACTGAAGCAAAAAACGAGTTCGAACACAAAGAAGATTAACGTGTAATGAAACACACTCGAATGAAAGCCGGTCATAACAATAGATGCAACAAGCGTTACATTAATTATTCGACAGGCGGATATTTTATTCATTTAACAGCGTAATTACTTTGAATATTTTTCACCTATAATATAATAAATATACACGGGTGTTATATAACGCTGCTGCGCGTCGGCAAAATTGGCCGTTGCGCCGACAGCTGCAGTTTATTCGACGCGCGTAATCTCGACTCGAGATCAATCGGCAGTTTCGATCCATGCGGTTTCACCTCTCTCGGCGCGAGTTCACGCTGCGGTGCAAGTCGTCGCGCTTAAATCGCAAGTCCAATCCACGAGGAGGGCAGTTCCGCGCGGTGTGAAAGAAAAATGTTCATCGAGCTGGCGATTACTATGTGACGAGGGGAGTGGCGGCGATCTGGGTCAACGAACTCTTGTTTCTGAATCGCGGCGTCATAGCGACCCCTAAATCACGACCGGTCAGAACGCGCGCGGCCCCCGGAGTTCTTTAACGGCTATCGGTACTCTATCTTTCGTATACAGAGAGTGTTGGGCGCAGGTGGGCCGCGTATGTGCACGCGCGTTTCGCGTAAACGTACCTGCGTATGTACGCACGGTTGCGTGTCTGGCACGAAACGCGAGTCACGCACCAAAACAAACCGTCTCTCTCTCTCTCTCTCTCTCTCTCTCTCTCTCTCTCTCTCTCTCTCT
>NW_022639552.1:166945-175799 GCF_010583005.1 Odontomachus brunneus
CTCTCTCTCTCTCTCTCTCTCTCTCTCTCTCTCTCTCTCTCTCTTTCCCCTCCGCCCGTTTCGATTCGCCGATTTCCGATTTTGCCAAATTGTTCGCGAGCAACGGTGACGCCAGCGGAGGCTGCTTTCACGAGGATACCGGTGATTATCTTAGAAGCGAAGGGTTTGCTGATAATTGCGAGAGTAAAGCGCGACAATACGGGCGGGCAGGCTTGATTTTATTATCTAGTGCGTCTAATTTCGTTTCTAAGACTCGGGCGTGTTATTATTCTATTTTCTATATAATAATATTCTATATATTTTCTCCCTCTATATAATAATAAAATATATAAAAAATTTCTTTTCTATACAATAATATGTATTCCTCTATTCTCATGATTTCAATGACTCCATTCTTTTAATTGAAGAAAAATTAAAAATAATGACTTGAATTTTGGGCGACTAAATTAACCAAAGAATTCCCGATCGAAGGAACACTCGTCGATTTTTCAGACACGTGAACTCCTCCAATGACGTAGACGACGTAGGCGAACGCATGCCGTTATCACGACAGGGGAAATCAAGATAGAGTCGTTGGGAGCACGATAGCGCGTGGCCGTTCGATGGCATATTACAATTTTAGTCCCTCGTGGGGTGCTAATTTATTTTAGCCGCATATCGACTTTTCCGCGAAAGCATCCATCAAGTTCCATTACAGCTTCCGACGTCCGTCGCTCTCGGACACACCCCTTTCGCATTCGCCCTTAAGCACATAATATCGTTACCTCTCCCCGTGGCCGACGAATCCGGAAGCTACTACGGAGTTACGGGAAGAACGAAGCGACTGGGCCGAACAATGTTGCCGCAAATATTTATCGTTATGATAAGATCGCGAATTTCTTTCATCATGTTGCTGTAAGGTCCCGACTTTTTTCAGTTATACGCACACGTGCGTAATTAAGGAAAAAAGAAACGCTCGCACTGAGGAAACATTATTTGCGAGACATAAAGTTTATTTCTGTAAAGTAAAGTTTATTTCTGTGAAATAACATTCACCTCTGTGGATAAACTCCATATCCCGCGAATAAATTTTCAAATATTCTTCTCTAACAGTGCGTACATAAAAGCAGACAAAACATTACAACTCGACATTAAAGAAACGCCATAATTAGAGAGAAGTATTAAAAAATAATACTGATTAGTTTCCCATGTAAATTTATAATGGAAAAATGCTGAATTACACAAAATGATTTTCGCCTGGAATTAACATTAGCTTTCCGCAAATTATATTGCCATTTTTCATACGCTTGCCAGGGCGATTATTAAAGGACGCCTAACCGACGTCACATTTGTTTGGACAATTATCACGATCACCATCGCGAATGAAGAAATCGCACGTCAGATGTCCGGCGAGAAAATGGCCCGAAAAACGCGCATGATATCGCTGATGCTTCTCAAGACTGACGACGACTCGAGATCGCTCACGTGTCTTCTACCGCGCCGCCATCTTAACCGTCCGCCATGCCAAGTCTGATCCCCTCTACCAACATCCGTGTATCTCTCTCTCTCTCTCTCTCTCTCTCTCTCTCTCTCTCTCTCTCTCGCGCGCGCGAACATTCGTTACTGCGATGAGAAAAGCTTCCGGATTAGCAGCTGGAGATAACACGGACGAATGAAAGATACCGATGCACGAAATCGCGAATGCCGCGTGAGCGCGCCAAGTTTTCGTGCTAACGACACGCAGTGTCGTCTCCTCACTACGCGTGAGACACACACTCTCTCTCTCTCTCTCTCTTTCTTTTCTCTCTCTTGCGTACGAAGGTTAACACTACTAACCTGCGCGGAGCAATGAATCTCGGCGTCACGCCGAGAATGATTCGTTCTCGCGTCGCGTCGCAACTCGATGAGTCACGGTCCGCTTTCGAGCACGTTATCGAGGTCCGCGCCGATTTTCGGGACTCGAGGCGGCGGCGTCGATTCGATTTCGCGAGATGTACGATGTCCCGGGTGAATAAATAGAGGAAGGAAAGACAGGCAAGCGCATTAGATGAGATTGGGCACATTCGCGCCACCAAAATGTGTAAAATTCTTATCCTCCATAGGGAATGTACGAATTTCTCGATGGATTTGATACACTATAATATTTCCTTCTTTGCAAACAGCGTACCGAGTGGGTCCTAAGGAAAAATTGCACATATAATATGTATCTGGAATCTGAGAAATAATACGGCAACATTCGTGAGCGAGATGTCAAGTGCAAGAAAGTCCTTTACTGTTCTGCGACTTCCGCAAAATTTATTAAGAAATTAATTGAAAAAAAAAAAAAATTAGGATAAGTGAGTGCATAGCGAGGCGGAGAGAGAAACGCTATAGACATGGATGTACACAGAGAAAGATATCATTCGATTAATATTTTTTTAGACTAAAATAATCGAAAAATAAATAATCTCAATCAATCGTGTATGTAATCACGAATAGCTCAATCGATTGATGAAATTAATCATTAATCAATACATAGTCAATTACATCAGTTTGATTAGTAATTAATTTCATCAATTGATGAGTACTTGTAATGCTATATATGATGATTTTGATAAAATGTGATTATTAATTTATCAATTATTTTAGTCTAAGATTTTAATCGACGAATACCCAATAATTACCATAGCAACATGGTTTGGGTTTGTTTATAATCTCTTGATAATGACAAGTCTAGTCGTGTTTGTGGAGCAAACTTTTCGAAAAGTATAGTTTTGATATCTACTTGGTTTCCTGAGATTTAATTCGTAAAGACCCTTTTTTCAATCACCTCTAACTGAAATTATCGGTTTCGTTAATGAAAACTCGATTCCAAATCGGCTAAAAATCCTGTCATTCAAAAGTAATGCAGCAGAAGAAAAACACGCTGTGAACATACAATACGCGAGAAAAAAATGAAAACGGGGTGTAGAGGAGGGACAAAGATCGCCTTATTCTCCCCAAGAAGAACTTTGTTATTTCGCAAACGCGACCTTGCCTTCCTGGAACGCGAGTGCGTCCTTGGACGCGGAGGTCATCGGCTCGTAGAGGAACTCTCGCTTACCCGTCGTTGTTCCGCTGTAGCTCACCTTGGTGAATGTCGATGATCGATACGGTCGTCGAATTTCGCGTCCTGAATCTCACGATATCTATACGACGACAAAGACGACGATGACGAGGGCGTCGTCGGCGTCGGTTGGTGGCAGCTAGATGACATGGCCAATTTTCAAATAGCTCGTATGTTGACAAGGGATATCTGTTCGTGTGCAGGTCAACGTCGGCACCCAACTTAGAAGATTATTCTATTTAATAGCACTATCTACATTTTTTTCACGGATTTCTCGGCCCTTCGCGATTCATCTCTCATCATCGCTTTCTCACTCTCTCTCTCTCTCTCTGCTGATCCTCATTAGATTTTATTTTTTTAGACACAGAATAGTTTCCTTTCATCCTTAAGTATCGAACATGATAATGAGATGCTGTATGTTACACCGAAAGAATATAATCTTATCTTTAGCGGAATCCTCTTATACACTGCCTTAAAAAGATTCTTCTAGAATCAAAAGGAAATATCCTAAGCACAAAAATGTTCTTAAAATTCAAACAATTTCGTCTTTTATGTACTGTACGAATCTTGTTCTTAACAGAAATATCTTCTAATAAGAGGACATTCTGCTTGAAGTGAATATATTCCTCTTTTAAATTCAAAAGGATATTATCTAATATATTTCCGATTAATAATTCACTTCATTAGAAAAAGAATACTCTTTTGGTAAAAGTGTTCACTTAAAGTGTGGGGTTTCAGGAAATAGCATGTTATCACTAGAGTTGTTTTTTTTAGGTGTTAGGATATTTTTCTTTTGGTTTTAGAAGAATTCTCTTGAGGTTACGTATAAGAGGATAAGAATAAAATTATATTTCTTTAGGTGTGCTAAATTTCTTAATTTTCATCTCTTTACATTACCTACATCTTCTCTCTATCTATGTCTTATGTCTAATGACACTATCCTATTTTTCACTCAACGGATATCATATCATTCTCTTACACAATACTCCAAACTCTGTCCTCCCCTTCAACTGTACACGTATATCCTTTTATATTTCTTCTTCCTATTAGATTCCTCCATAGCTATCCTTATTTTTTCATCATCTTCTTTTCCTCCGAATTGTCTTCCATATCTTCCCACTACTTCCATAAAGTGATTCCTCTGCTTTTTTCTTTACTTCCTACATGTCTTCTTTAACTTACATCGCCAAGAAGAAACTTTACAATCTCTTATTTTTTGCACTTCAATCGTCTTACATACACAACACCAGTCCCATCAATTCTTGTGTGTAATTTTTCTTCCGTATACCTTTATTTTGCTTCCTAATCTTATCCAATAACCAAACCTTTCCTTTTAATTTCTTGTATCCTCTTCTCCCTCTATCCCTTGTGTATTTTTGTCTTTTATTGATACCTATTAAACATTTTCTCTATCGATAATTTTCTTTGCATTACCTACACTATCCTAACTATCTAACTACGTTCCTTATGACGCCATAACCTCTGTTAGCTTTGCATTTCTCCGTCCTGAATCCTGCTTTCCTATCTAATGACTTATTTTGCCTTCGCTTATATATTATCTACGTGTTTGTTCCTATAAAATTTCGCCTATTTGACCGTCCATACTTAATTCAATACTTAATTCAATATACTAAAATTTCATTTCATTCTAAACTCACGCACCACATTAATCAAGCATCCACATACTTGCACGCCACCTTACCAAGTCTTCGGGTGTTCCACTTTGTACCTAGCATATTTGCATATTAAATAATCACCTTATATATAAAAAATTACACGACAGGTCAAGTAAATCAATCTCTCTATCCTAAGTAAATCAAAGACAAAAAGTCCAACACCGGTAGGTGAAAGAGGTATCAAGATCTCGGATTGACATCTATCCCAATAATTTGCGACGCTCGGGTGTCTTGCAACATCCTTCGCGTGCGAATAACATCCGCGGCTGCCTGAATAAAACTACGTGCGCGCGTGTCACGGATATCCCGCAAGATGTACCGTGTCCTAAACAGGGGACAGGTATCTACAAAAGAAGAAGGGACGGCGAGACATTCGCGGCATGCGTAAATGTGTACGCGGCTCGTATCTACTAGCGAACGTCGCGTGAGCAACCTATTTTTACGGCTGATCGGCGGAGAAGCGCGCTCCAATTGCTCAACTGGCCGACCATACTCAGACCACATGCGACGTCCGATATTCCGATACCCAATCGGAAGGCTTGCCTTACTAGGGACATCGGCTGATGACGACATTTGTCGGGGGATCTCTAGGAAAAAAAAACAAATTTTCCTATTGGATATCGGATGTCGCGCACGCCGACTGCAGCAGTGTGAATCCCCTTCCCGTCACTTTGTGCCATTTTTATCGGTTCGCCGGCATTTTCGGACCCGTCGCGTCGGTGGACCACAATGAGTGTGTGACTCGTGTGTTCGAAAATAGAGGCGCCGCTCCTCGTTGGCCCGCTCGAGAAACCGTGCGCGCTCGACGACGACGACGACGACGCCGCCGACTGCTGCTGCTGAGACGACGACGACGATGACGACGCTGCTTATCATTATCCACCTTATCGGTCGGGAATTATGTAAGCGCCACCGTGTCGCCCACATCGTTCGTGGTCAGGAACTTCGCGAATGTGTGAACGGGGTGATCGGGAGAACGCGAGGGGTATTCGTGACATGATCGCATACTCGCGCTCGCGGAACCATAGATACAGATAGGAGTTTGATTCCTCCAAAGAAAAAATTAAAATGTCGAAACATGGATCGTACATACAGGAATAATTGTAATACAGTGAGAAAAGGAGGTAATTTATTTGTGGGATAAAAGTTTTAATTTTTTTAGAGAGATTGAACAAAGGAACAGAATAGTCCTAGGATATTATTATTAAGAAGGTAAAAGTTTATCTCACAGAAATATACTTGATATCCCACGAGTGAATCCAAGTCGAAATTTTGGCCTTGTATTAAACTTTGAATTCTACAACGCAGTAGAAGCTAAGTCAGCAAAGTAAGTTTAATTCTAATGATACAATTTACTCCTACTTTGTCTCTGATAATGTCCGAAATTTCACTTTCTTTAGCATTAAAATCTTCTTTTTACTTTCTTTAGCATCAACATAGGATTAAAATTTCGACTCGGGAATTTTCAAGTGTATTCTCAATATAGACGAAACAAGAATTGGTTGAATTATTCCTGGTAAAATACGAATAAAACAGAAATTTCGGTTGAAATTACCACGGTATCTAGTTAAATCCAACTGGAATTTTCAGATTCATTCTATATTTAACCAGAAACTTGGTTAATTCGATCAGACATTTTTTTTGTGTAAAAATGCTATACTGGAAAAATATTTAAAGTAACTGCAGCAGTGCATTTCTCGAAGTCAATGCGACAGAGAGGGCAATAGAGAGAATTTATTATATCGAATTTTCTCATCGCTTTGCATTCCGTACAATGCGCACCAGATAGCAAGATTTGGTAGTTAAAGACATAATATAGAATATTCGAAGCCGCAGAAACATATTTCCCAGAATCAGTGACTCTATGTCCAACATAATAAACGCTATCTTTCCAAGCAACTGGGACGCGACGCTCCCGAAATTCACGAGTAATTCGGCTTGCTTCGAGGAGAATATGTCACGAAAATACGATTCCCTTGAAAATGAATCATCTCGAGCACAGTTAGATATTTCGAATCTCTTCGCAGATGACGTTTGTGCTCCGAGAATCGTATAAATCGAACGTTTAGATACGATCCAAGTGCAGCGAAAGTTCCCCTGACGTCGCATGACAATCGACTCGCTAAAGGTTCGTCTACACTACATGCGGGAGTAAGCTTGACGTAAAAGTTGGAGTAAGAAATAAAAGCAATCTATTTCGCTCTCTCTCCCTTTAACTCCCTTGTATCTCTCTTGAGTAAAAGAAATATTTGCAGTGTAAGGAGATTAGAGATCGTAAGCGAAATCAATTCTTTTCATTCCTTATTCCACCTTACGCCAGGCTTACTCTGTGTACATAGTAGACAAGCCTTCAGTGAGTTCAGAGTAGACGAACCCGCAATTCACGGAGCTACGTAAGCCGTTTTTCTTTTTTCTCCACGTACGTCTCCGTTTGTGGCGAGCGAGCGAGAGGAACGGCGTCGCCGCCGCCGCCGCTGACGACGCCGCGGGGTTTCGCGGCGCTCGACTGGCGATCAACGGCGTGCCTATCTACTGCGCAGATTCCGTGTCACGCGGTTGCCTCTACGTCGCGCGGAAAACTCCGGCAGTCGCGGTCGCTCGCTTTCGCGCTCTTTCTCCGAGCGAGTGCGACCGAAAACGCGGCTGACTCCCGACATGCATTCAACGACGATGCGCGTCAATTGCGCGCTCACGACGGCATTCTCTCTTACCTTTATCTAGCGTTTTCACGTGGCCCGCTTCGGCTGTGGTGGTCCTCTGAACTCGCGATTCCCTCCCGTCCATACCTCGGCGCGTCCTCGCGATCGGCATCGTCACACGCGCGTGTCCGTGGCCGCGCATTATTCCTCCGCACTATCACATCGCGAGAACTCGGCAACATTTGTCGGAACCGACGGCCTGTCCCCCTCATTTTCGCCGAGCGAGACAACAACGCGATCTTCCCGGGAAGCAAGTACACACACGCGGTCGCGATCTATGCAGCGTGACTTTATACGTCTTCACACCGCGCCGTGTGGTGCGTTTTCACTATGGGGATTTTCAGTGGCGAGAGAATTCCGCGCGCGATCGGCGAAAAGACGCAAAACCGTGTACGGCCGATGCGCGATACGACTGACTCGCGTGCGCAGAAGCGAGGAGCGCAACCGACAGACGCAGTTTGAGTCGGCTAGAGAGAGCGGCGGCGGCGGCGGCGGCGACGGCAGCGGTGGTGGCGGTGGTGATGACGGCGACGACGACAACGACGATGACGATGACGACGACTGGCGGCAGCGACGACGTTGGCACACGCAGTGTCGCGGCCTCTCTCGTATTACACACTGGGTGGCCCGACTTAGCGCAAAGTACGATTAAAATGGCCGCGAATGAGTATCTCTCGGCTCTTCTATCTCTTCCTCCCTCCTTTCTTCTTCTCGTCACGCGTCATTTATTCTCGCGCTCGTGCAACGACTCGGCCGTCATCGTTGTTGTTCCGTCGTCGTTTACGTTAACGGCACGCGCGTATTCGCGAAACTACGCCGTGAACTAGCCGTAGGGCAGATATGCGCGGAGAGACGAAGGAGGATGCGCGCGCGCGCGTGAGATAGAGAAGAAAGAGAGAGAGGAAGAGAATGAGAAAAGGGGAGAGACAGAGAGAGTAAGAGAGTGAGCAGAAAGAGAGAAAGAGACAATGATACATACATGACACGCAGTAAATAACAGTAGCACGCGCGAGAAGCCGCGTGCAACTGCGGCATGAGAGCGAGCGAGCGAGCGAGCGAACGAACAACGACGGAACGCTCTGCGACGCGCGAACGCGGCCAACGCCGCGGTTGGCCAGCGCCGAAACTAAGAGAGTAAATAGCGGGTCGACGACGGTGAACTGTACGCGCGGGAAGAAAGGGAGGCAACGTTCTCGAGCGCGTCGCGTCGCGTCGCACCGCTCTGGTCGAGCGAGAACGCGAAGAGGGGCGGAGAAGGGTAGGGCAGACATCTCGAGAGTGCGTCGGGCCAAGTGCGCGAGTGTCGTCACATCCGGTATTCGGGGTGGCGCTGTACCGGGCCGATGCGAGATGACGCGTGTATGCATGTATGATGTGTGTGTGTGTGTGTGTGTGTGTGTGTGTGTGTGTGTGTG
>NW_022639552.1:176097-184321 GCF_010583005.1 Odontomachus brunneus
CGTGCGTGCGTGCGTGCGTGCGTGCGTGCGTGCGTGCCGCGGTAAAAGCGGCCGTGGTGCACACGTAACCGACGCTCTCTCGTATGTGCTCCGCGCGCGGACGGCAGGCAGGGTGGAGAGTGAGTGCGGCGTAATACGACGACAACGCGACGACGAAGACGACGACAACGATGTGTACCGTGCGCGGACGGGAAATTACGTTTTGCCGGCGCGACTGTCGCGCGCATATCGGAGAAACGCGTGTCTCTCCTCCCTTCGGTCCCGCTCCTTTACACCTCTACCTGCCGTGTTGTCGTTATTATTATTACTTGCTGCATTGGTGGGTGCAGCTTGCTGCACAAGAAGCAACGGACGCTATTTACGATCGATGGACGTAAACTGGATCCCGAAAGGTCGAGAAACGTTCGCGGATATGCGCATGGATAACGTAGTCGCGTGTTCGGAGAGCTGAGCGAAGTAAAACGGAACGTATTCATTTTCTTCGAGTCTCTGAGAATATATCGCTCGATTACTTATCATTCCAAAGAGAAAAGATACGAAAAAAAGATGATACTAAGAAGGATGTTAGAACTGACGAAATGTTAAAAGAAATCACTGATAAATGGTCAATGATAACTCTGACAAATAATCATTTCGATTTTAATCATGTACATGGAGAAAATGTAGTAAAAATTACAACAAAATTTTGTAATTCTAGAAATTATGACCCAAATTACTAAATATTTATTTTAAAAAATACACGTTTGGTCTTTTACTAAAATTATAGTAACTATATGAATACTTTTTACATATAGTATATATTTATCTAACTTATTATTTCTATGTAAATTTCTACTACAATGTCAGTATAGTCCAGTTTTACAAAAAACTGTAAAAAATAAAAAATGATTTTAATAATACATCTATATAAATAAATAATCTTAATTGATTTTTACTACAATATTCTCTCCGTATAGAAATTAAAAATAACAACATCGTGTTCTTTTTTATGTCTAGAAAAAAATTATTTTATGTAACCTTGGAGAATCGATTTACACGCAATAATCCTTAATCGATATAGTTGAATTTTGTGTGAGAGAGGGACAGAATATGAAAATAAATATTGCCTCGTCTCAAAACTATACACAGAAAAATACGTACTGCACTCAAGTAAATGTTACATGTCTCAAGTATTTCACAAGTTTATATTATTATCTCATATTTACTTAAAATATGTATATTCTATATCCTAATAAGCTTAGCATTTCAATGAAGAGTATTACGTTGAAAAGAAACAGAAATTCGTTTTGTTTACTTGATAGAGTCGCGCCATCTTTTTTTGTTTCATATAATATTCTTGTAAAAATAATTAAATCTTTCTTTTGAGTGCATATGATAATGAGCTTTTCCAAAATTTACGATGAATATATTTGAAGAGTTATTAAAGGTATTCTTTGTTGAGGAGAGCCGTTACTTAAAAGAAGGAAAGTAAACTGAGTAATCGCTTTTTTTTGAAAAAAAAAAAAAAAAAAAAAAAAAAATTTTTTTTCTGTGTATAGCGAAGATGGGGCGTTTTAGAGTCATCCGTATATCTCATCGCGGTCCTCGGAGATGACGTGCGAGGCGACACTCGTTTGACGTTCGGACGACCACGCAGAAATTCATTTCCTCGTGGACGCCACTAGTTATTGTTCTTGATAAACGACCTCGGCTGCGTTCGCGGCTTCTACGTAGATAGGTAACGTGACGCGTGACGTAGACGTTGCGGGTCGCGCGTCGATAGACGTCACGTGTCCTCGTGGCGACTAGAGCGAGCGCGATTCATGATAATTTGACTTTCTCACTGAGACTATTCAACGTGCCGAGAAAGATTTCGAGTCAAGTTTTTCGATCGACTCGTCGTTTTCGCTAAATAGGAAATAATAAGTCCGGATAAGGTATATTGCCGACAGAATTTCATGTCTCCAAGATGAAAAATATTCACGGAATTGTCTCTGCAACTGTGTCTCAAAACTTTGTCAAAGTATGCTCTTTCCTCATCTAGTATTTTGAACTTTAAACTTTTATGCTAAGTCAAATAGCTTGCTTTGATGAAATTTTAATTTGAGACTTGACTGTGATATGAATACACAACGATACAAATTGCACATTTACAAATTGCAAGAAACAAATACTTCTCTTGGCATTTTCGTCAAGACAAAATCATCACTAAATTGTTCAGAGAATCTGCTATCATAAAATGATGCGCAAAAAATGGAACAGCCTCTGTATGCGTTGGTTTGCTTGTTTTTTCATTCTGAGTTGTCATGCATTCAACATGACTTTTGCCTCGCGATGATATGCGTGCAAGGTGTCGGTATATTCGCGACTGCGATACGCTGATTAGAGACAGCAAGTTTCCCCGACACTTTGCTCGATAACTAACAATTTCACTTTCACATTCGTTTTTGGCATTTGCCGCTATTTTTGCATTAAGTCCGATTCGCGCCGAACCTGTCGTAGGCGGAAATCATTATCGAGAAGTTCCTCAATTGATTCGTGATCGAGATGGTGGATTATTTTCACTTGATATCGTCGACTTTTCGAAAAGCATTCGAGATTTAACACTGGGCCGGAAATTCTCTTCCGACTAGATCATTCGAGTGATTAAAGATGAGATTTTTTTACGATACACATGAAGGCATGAGAAAGAGAACCGGATTTGTCGTTACTCACTGTGAGTGATTCACGAATCTTCTCTAAACTCACCCGAGTGATTCGTAACCTCGATTCTAACGAACTTGAAAATCCTAGCAAATCTATAGTATCACGGGAGAATGACTCGACCTATGCGTGTCGCAAGATTGCGTTCTGCGAGTGCGACAAATGAAAGAAAACGTTTCCGGGTACTTGGATGATTCAAAGAGGCTTCTACAATTGAGTCTCTTGCCTACGTTGGCTATGGAAATCGTTGATCGAATGATAGAACAATGGCTAGGCAAGTCAACGTGTGTACCTTCGCGTATCTGCGATATCGTTCATCCGACAATTGCAATTTCTTCCGTTTTCAATGAAACACAGTACATTTTACATAGTTGGGTGCGTTTTCGAAACGACCTGATGATGATAATCCTTCTAACGCAAAGTTAATAGAGGTTTTGGCGTCATAAGGAACGGGTAGTCAGGATAGTGTAAGTAATGCAGAGGAAATTATCAATAGAGAAAATGTATAATAGGTGGTAGTAAAAGACAAAAATACACAGGGAGTAGAAGAAGAAGATACAAGAAATGAAGAGGAAAGGTTTGGCTATCGGATAGGATTAGGAAGCAAAATAAAGGTATACGGAAGAAGAATGACACAAGGACTTGCTGTGCAAGTAAGAAGATTGAAGTGCAAAGAATAAGAGATAAATTGTAGAATATGGACATTTTCTTCTCGGTGATATGAGCTGTAGAAGACATGTTGGTGTAACTTAATTTTCTTAATTACTTAGCGACCAAATTAAAAACTTAGTTGTAGGAATAGAGATTCCTGTAGGAGGTTATTGCTCAGCCAATAGCTTTCAATTATTTCAACCAAGTTTTGAGGTACATGAATGCTCGTAATACAGAGATATTATTTCTCGTTAGCGAATTTTTCGTTTGGTCTATATTCAGTTGCACGAACTGAGATTTTTTCCCACGTTCGAACAAGATCTTGATACATATTATTCTCGACTCGAATTTCGGGGCATCTCGCAATCGGTTGCGCTACATTCTGTAGATCAGAGCGCCGCACAGTGAAGGAGGCACTCGAGTATCGAGGAGCGAAGCATTATCGTGGTCCACGCGTGCCGCTAGTAATTCGCCTTATCTCGATGTACATATACTCCCATCGTGACGTGAATGAATCGCGCGATAACGTCACGCGTACGCGTTAAAGATTCCACGTGTATTTGACGACAGCGCCATTGCAGATGACGTCTCACCGCGACGACTATAATTACATGTATATTTGGCGACATGGTCGTCGGCGAGAAACGGCGCTCGTGTTTAGCTGTGTCGGAAAACCGATCGCGAATTTCGTCGAATATTTCAAGTAAGTAATTAGAAGTGAAAATATTCGCCCGCGGCATTAAAACAACGCAGCTGAGTTGAGAAGAGTCCTCCATCGTTTAACCTTCCCGAACCTTCTTTCCTCCATTGAGCTGACAATTTATTTCTCTCTTATGCGCACTTGCTTAGGGATTTTCGCTGGCGACGGAGTTTCGCGATGTCCTCAAGAAGTGAACTCGCGAATCGCCCCGGTCGAGAAAAAGTTCCGAAGCGGTTTTCCGAGTTCGTCGCCGTAATAATCAGCTGTATGGTCCAGAACGTTTTCTGGTGGCGCGCGCGTCAGCGAGGCGCGGGAGAAGACGACGAAAAGTCATGAACGAACAGGCCGTATGGAGAGGACTACGGTGAACGGAAAGGAAACGAGTATTTTTAGCGGTTACACATTGTTGTTGACCGCTTCTGGCGACACTGAATCGCGCTCTCGCTAGGGAGGCGCGTGCGGTTCGATCTCGCGCGTCACGAACGAGAGTAATCTCTCGTGAGGGACACCGATAGAGGCAGACAAGAATCACGGAATGAGGCTTCTTTTTAAAATCGAAACAACAGATGGAACTCGCGAATTGCTGTGTAACAGTCGAATAAATCCGCAGTGGTGTATCGTCTTCAAGTGCAATTTTCGCTCAAAATCAATATATTTATAAAGAGAAAGATACGTTCTTCTTTTGAATACGAGCATTTCTCAAATTTGCGAAGAGTATGTTTTACTATTGTCAAGAAGAGATATAAAGGTAAAGGTTTTTTTAAAAAGAAAGGGAAACTTTTCTTAGCAGTAGAATATTGTTCTGTGTATATAGAAAAGTGGTTTTCCTGCAATTACAGCTGCAGATATATACCGAACACTTTTTCTTTCAAGACGCAGAATCTTGACATTGTGAGAGCTTATGTCTCTCATGAGCTCCCATTTTACACGGAAAAAAAGAATGCCGTTAAATCAATAGAATTGTCAAGCGCGCCGTAATTGAAGTAAAGCTTGTTGATTCAACAGCAATATTATTACACTAATAGTCAAGCTACTGGAACAATGTGTGATGCGTTAGTATCAATAATGTTGCTATTGAATCAGGCAGATTTTCACTCTGATCACGGCGCAGCTGACAAATTTTATCGAGACATTTCTTTCCCGTGTACAAACGCTTAGTTTCGCTACAATCGTGGAAGCGGAAAAGGTTACGTGCGGCGTTGTGACTAACTGTCGAGAAAGGGACACGTATTAGAATATACGCGCGGCGTAATGTATCAAGCAACGCCCGCTTCTCCGTTGCGCGTTTTGTGCCTCGTGACAACACGAATGACCTCACTGCACAGCACGGTTCATAGCACAGTTCATAGCACCGCGCGAGGCGGGTCGCGACCGTTTTCTCAGATAACGAATTCATTCACAACGCACGACGACGACGACGACGACGACGATTCAAGCCCGAGCGAGATCGGCACGCGCGACCTCATACCGCGTACGAAGTAAAGCCCGAGAATGGCCAGCGATATCTGCTGATGGAAAGTATCTGACATCGGCGCCGATATTACAAATAGACATAGATATTGATGTTGAAAGTGAGTATCGATAAACGATACGCTGATAACGCGCAGACTTACGTCGCGTTCTCTGAGAATCGTTTGCAAACGACCGTTTCGTTCATTAATTTCTCATTACTCGTAGTGGATTTTCAGCGGCTTTCAAGCGTTGACCGATGAAAATTCTTGCTCATTGAAATGATTGGCTAATTAACAATTAGAATTAATCACATATGTAATCGTACGAATAATTTAACCGGTTTATGAGATTAACTATTGATCAAACTTTCATTTGATGGATCATATATACTGATTAATAATTAATTTCATCAATCGATTAAATTATTCGTCATTATGTGTATGACGATCGAATAATTTTGAAAGATTGTGATTTGCCAATTATTTTAGACAACTGTGTAGTTTTTATCGATCAGTCAATGCTTTCTGAACAGTCGTTCAGATCATAATTGATTCATATCAAATCATAATTAATGTTAGTCAAATTGTTCAAACATCGTGTCACAGCCGTGAACGTGAATAGCCACGAATAAATTCGGAAATAATTGCGTTAAGTTCATCTAGTTTCTATATCGCTTACTTCAGTTACTTGTTAATGTCGTTTCAGCATTAACGCTTTCTAACAACATTCGACGTAGCGCTGAGCGCGTATCAAGGGATGTTTCAAGAAACCGATACTTTTGAACGGCCATTTCCAATTCCTCGCGCGTAATTCCATTTCGCCAATTACGAATTTGCAAGTGCGCGTCACACGAGATGCACGTACGAAGACGAGACAGGATAGCAGATGAAAAAAAAAAGAAAAGAAAGAAAAGCAGACACAATAGCGAGAGAGGAGTGTGCCTGGTCGTGTGTCTGGTGATGGAGTAGGAAGAAAAGGAAAGAGAGAACGGTCGATGTGACCCAAATAACGCCAACTCCCACGTACACAACGCGACCAATGCACTCGCTTTCAACGTTAGTGAATATAACTGCGCCGAGATTATCGCTTATGAGCCGCTAAATAGCCGCTCGGTGAAAGCTCAGAGCAACCGAAAAATGCAATAAAAAAGTGCGCAACAGGAAGAAAAGCGCAGAAATTGCAACGTATAACGCGAGATAGAGGATCAATTCGAGAGTGGGGGTCTGAAAGGAAGTCAATGCGACCCTAATGGCACTTTCTTTGAAACGTTATTTTTATCTGTTTACTTGTAGTGTACTTTCCGATTGATATTACGGGCTTTTACGGCGGCAGCGTTAATAAAATATTGTCAAAATCAAAGCAACTGCGTGAAAAATTTAATTAAATATTTTGTCAATGAGAAAGCCAGTGGCTTCTCTGACAACATTGAGTCGAGACTCTAACGCGCTTATTCGGTACGATATTATTAATCGCATATTGTACTCACGAATAATTACTCTGTACCGAGAGGAAAAATATCTAAGGAACAGTCACAAACAATATTTGTTTGCTGAGTACTAACAACATATTTACTTATACTGTTATAAAATATTTTTCAAATAAAACGTTTTAAAACTTAAAACTTTACGAAAACCTTAATTTTTCATAGAAGCAATTATTTTTCTATTGAAATACAAGAATTTAGATTTAAGTAAATTTGCTGTTAGCATCTCGATCAAATAAATACTTACTAATTTCTAGATATTTTTTCTCTTAGTGCATAATATCATACGTACTCTCAAAAATTGTGCGCGTTACTTCTCTTTTGTGATTTATTTTTAATTTTTTGATTTTAAATTTCTGATTTATATTTCATTTGTCTCTGTCGTCTACACACGCAGACTTTTATGTTTGGTCTTGACATAATCTTTGATTTGTTTTTCGTCAATAAATAAAGGGAAAAAGTAAATGTTTACCTTCAATGGATCGCTACCCACATTCTTTATACGACGAAATCGCACTCTCGACGGATTCGAAAAACCAAAAAACGTTTCTTTGAAGCAGACTTACCTGCAACAAAAACAATAGAATATTGGTTTAGTGGTTGTGCAAAATTAAATTCATATCGATACAATCATGATATTCACTCGTCAAGTAAGACAAGAAAAAGTATGAAAACTCATTAATAAGTTCTCGATAGAGAGTATCGAGTCATTGTACGGAGAAATACATAAAGGGATCATTCGCATGTTATTAATATCATCGACTATTCATGAGGGTTTCTCTTTTTTGCATCTCCGCCAATCATATTCGCGAAAGAACGATTTGGCAGAAGGCGTCTTTGGCAGAAGACGTCTTATGACCAACGTGCCAGCTCGCCGCGAACAGGGCAATGATCTCATGCGTCGTTGTACGATATTCCATTTTTTTGATAACGGAAATCCTACCACCTTAGATCGTAAATTACGCATTTTGGCAAAATCACGTAAATATTAACAGTTAAAAAGTAAGCCGTATATCATATTAATTTTATATGGCTATTTCTTTGATTGTTAGATCAGAAATTCCATTCATTTTACAAACTTGCTCAATCGGTCGCAGGAACACCGAAGAAAAAGGCATCTAAAAATATTTATTCGACGGGTACACCAAAAGAAAAAATATCTAAAGAGTAAAAAGTATTTATGCGATGATTGCTAATAATACATACACTTAAATCTAACTTCTTTTGTTTGAATAGAATAAACAATTGTCCTCCGT
>NW_022639552.1:184388-195886 GCF_010583005.1 Odontomachus brunneus
ATAAGTCTCAAGAAAATATACATTTTCTTGAAATCTGAAAAATAGTTTATATTAGTGTAAGTAAATATTTTATACGTGTATTATTTCTCTCAGCATCCAAATAAATATTTTCTATTTCTTAGATATTTTTCCCTGATAAGAGATTTTTAAAAGAAGAAAATATATATTTTTTTTTAAAAACCTAAAACTTAAACTTTGACTTATTTTATTAACAAAAATTGAAAAAATTTAGATTTAAGTAAATACGATCTATCGAATAAGTATATTTCTATTTTTTAGATAATTTTTGCATATGTATCATTTTCCGAACATATCTTTTTACATTGACGTATTTTGCAGAAATCCGCAGCATGTTTTCTCGCTTCTCCGTCACAATCTAAGATGATTGCAGCGAGAGAACCAGGAGCCCTGATGCTTGATAAGCGAAAACGGGAAAATCCGGGCGAATGCTAATGAACGCGCTTTCGCCGATGTCCCGCGCGCGAAAAATGACTAATGAGAAATTATTTTCACACGAGCGCAAGCTGCAATAATAAATCGCGCGTGTCTTTGCGCTTCCGCAATAATGATTCGAGGTGGATGAGTATCGCGCGAACTTTCGGCCACTAATAACAAGCTCAGGATTGAATACCGTTCGAGAATAAGTCTCTTCTATCCTGATCGTTCCGAGCCGTGCGCTACGGATGAATTCGCTCATTAAGGACATCCTGTAAGTACACATAGGAAAGCATCCGAAGGCACGCGTATCTGTCACCTGGCGCTATACGCTCTTCTTGGCGCGCTTCTCCTGACTCACTCGATAATCACACACGACACTCCGCCGTCACCTTCGTTATGAGTCATCGTCATCGTCTCGCGAGGAGCTCGATCATTCTCGCGGCATTGTCAGTTAATTATGCGTTAGAGGTAAGAGAAGTCCCTACTCTCCGTTGCGGCTAATTTAAAACCTCATGCGATCCTGAAAGATCCTGCCGAAATGATGCTGGAGAATTGTTTAATCTCGCACCCGATCTCTCAGACTCGATATCGCGCAGTTAACCCTCGGCTATAGCGATGTGATGCGTGGTGAAAGTACAGAAAATGACACTTGTGACTATGAGATACTCTGAAAACTTTCTCCCTCTGTTCCAATGACCTTCAATGACCAATGAAGTAATCATACTGAGGGAAAACATATTTAAGAAATGAAAAATATTTATTTATTTGATAGCCACTAGTAACATATTTACTTAAAAAAATCTGAATTTTTTTATTCAACTAAAATAAACTAGAAAATAAAGAGAAAAATAATGGCTTTCATGAAAAGATTTGAAGAAGATATATATTTTCTTATTTGTCAAATATTTTATATAAGTAAATACGTTATTAATATCGAGACACCGAATAAATATTTTTCATTTCTGAGATTTTCCTCGGTATTTGAGACGAAATAAAATATTAACGTGAAAAAATCACGAAGTTATAAAATAGGCTATGTGTCACGTTAATTGCGTAGTTATTTTTTTTTTTAATTATTAGAGCAAGAGTAAAGTTTTCTGCTCAGGTGACCACAAGTCATTTTGTTTCAACATACTTTGCAAGAATTTTGAGCACGTGTTTCTTCGTTTTCGAAATCATCGAACAAAACGTAGCGAAAGGACAGAAACCCTAACTTCCCGATGAATCGGATTTTACTTGAAACAATCATGCATATGAATAATATAAGGCTGATAAGAGCTGTGCGCACACGCCGAGTATCTTTCAACCTTCGTTGAACGTATGCGGTGCATCAAACCTTTCACTTTAAACTTGACCTCAAATCCCAATTATTATATTCTAATTGATTCCCGCTTACTGCGTGGGCGTTTGACACACCGCCAAACAATGTTACCCTTCTATAAATGAAGAATTTGCACTATTATCCAGCGTACGACTTAGTTGCATCCTAGCCAAAAGAGCTTTTGATACATATAATAGTTTAGTTGTGCATTTGAGTTGATTTCCGGATCGAGAGGTTGTCCTTCCTTCGAGGAATCCAATGGGCACGAACGTGATGCGCAAAAGTGCATTGCACCAGCTCTGCATCGGCCCTGTTATATCGTTAGCTCGTGATCTACGGGGGAGAGGAACGATTCGCGAGAAAAGTTTAACGCGCCCCGGAGGGTTGAGCGGAGTCGTCGACGCGGCAGCGGAGGGAGAGAGGCCGGAGAAAACGAGAGGAGTAGTAGTAATAGTAGTAGTAATAATAGTAGCAGTAGTAGTTGTGTAGTAGTAGTAGTGGTGGTGGTGGTAGACGCGACGCGCGCGGAGGAGTAGAAGAACGGAGAGGAAAAAGATGGAGACAGAGAGGCTTAAGCAGGGGGCAGCAGGTGATGCGCCAGGTGGAGGACGACGGCGCGTGCGCCGTTTTGCCCCCCGCCTTCCGGTCACGTGCCCGGACTCCAACCCTCGTCCCATCTCTCGTCGCGGTACTCTTTTTCGTTCGGTTTCTTCCTTCTTTCTTTCCTTGTTTTTTTTTTTTTCTTTTTCTCTCCAGAGCCGCCGACCATAAGATACTTCGGCACTTTCGTCCGGCCGCACGGCATAATAAGTGGCAGTACGGGAAAGATGTGAATACGCCACGTAATGAACGGGCACGCGACACTCTTAACGATCGCGCGTTGGAAAACGCAAGTGATGTATCGAAAGGAGGAACGGCGGAGGGAAGACAAAGAAAAGTGGTGTAAGAAACAAATTTGCGTAGCGAGAATCAAATACACTCGCACGCCGATGAACTATCTCATCGATTTGCACCGTAAGTACAAATAGAAATAAACGCGGCGAACGGTGGCGCAAAACGCTTGTTTTCCTGTTGCGCCGCGCGGCTTTTGACGGCAATATGCGTTTCTTGCCTCGTTGGAAGGCTTAGCAGAACCGACAGATGCCAGTCGGACGGAAAAAGTAAAAAAAGAGCGGTGCGTGGGGATGAGCCTTCGCTCGCACGACTATCTACGCGATGTCGATTATCTTTTGTATTTATTTGGCCGAGCTTTTTTATTACTTTTACTTGCCCGTTCTCTCCGCCTCCCTCCTCCCTTGCCTCTTACTCTATCTCTTTCATTTGGCCGCACGAAGGCACGTAGGGCGTACGAACAGACAGGAAGTCAGATAACCATCGACCCTTACGCCTTGCGTCTTCGAGAAACGGGCCCTCCGCGTCCGAGAGATTCCTTCTCGCATTCACAAACTCACGGCATTCTCGCACAAACGCGTGTTTTAGCAATCTCGCCCGACGGTGGGGCGTAAACGCAAACGCAACTTTGTGCTACTTTGTATACGCATGAGTACGTGAATAAAAGCAACTTGTCCTTTTAGCAAAGCATACACGAACATCTATCGCGGTGCAGAAGAAGAAGACATTCTTGTTTGGAAAATATCTGTACTTTTGACATCTTCAAATGAGATTAATTACATAGCGTTAGACAAGCTGCTTATATAAGAATAGGTTTTTTATGATTCAAGGAAAACCTATTGTGTTCTCATTATCAAAAATAATGTTCACTAATGGAAAGCACGAAATATTGAATTGAGAATATGATATTTCTAAATATCGATCGAAGAGAGATATATGATTGTTCAAAATAATCGCGCACTATACTTTTTATGAGACTGTTATATAATATTCAAACGAAATTATTACATTATTGAAATTCAAAGCTTAAGAAGACTTAAGAAGAATCTTAAAGTCTTCAATTCTCAACAATATTATAATTTTATTTGAATAATACGATAGTCTTATAAGAAGTACAACATGATTGTTTTGATGATAACGATATTTTCTCGCGACACTTATAAACATCACATTCTTAGTGCAATATCTTGGGTTTTTCACTCATGAAAATTATTTCTGGATAATAAGAATATATTTTTATTCTCTGTGTTAAATTATAAAACGTATTGATGCAAGTAACTGATCGTCTAATGCTATATAATCTCATTTTAAGAGATTTATATATAAATAATAAAGATATTAAAAAAAAATCCCTTTTTCTATGTATCTTTCTCTCCCCCTCTCTCTGTAAAATGATAAATATCTGTTGATAAATATACGAATAATTGTTGCCGGAAGCAGAAGCGGGATTCAATGAAAAATAAAATATTGCTTCCTGAACGAGCATTACTAACAACGATAATCTCGAGTTTATCGTGCGCATTCACCGCGCGAGGCCAAGGATTCGTCGGGTGATTTTCTCTTTCTGACGAGAAAAACGTCGAAACGAATGTTCAGTTACACGCAATCGCGAATCGAGGGATTTCCCTCGATTGACCCTCAATCCCTTCCGCACGAGGACGATCCATAGGCTATCCGTAAAGAGGGACGGGAGGACACCCTGTATACACAAGCACCACGCACGGTGTGCCTGCTGGATGACCACCACCACGTGGCGCGTGCGTGTCAGCTGCGATACGACGGCGAACCCGGGGCGATTCCTGTCAATGCCGTTTGTACACGCGTAAAGGAAGCTGTTCGGGGGCGGCTGTTCCTTCGTCGATTTCGCCGGGAAAGAGAGGAAAAGACAAAGAGGGCAGGAGAAAGGGAGGATGGAAAAGGGAACGTAATGAAAGAGCGACAATGACGACGACGACGACGAGTGCATCGCGTCGCACAGAAGAAGGCAGAGCAACACGACAATAAAAAGGGAGAAGGGGCAAGAAAGTAGGTGTACTGGCGCACATACACAACCTGGCTACCTGCGCCTAATCTAAATTTCTCGGTTCCACCCAGCCGCCGCTAGCACCCCGGAGCGATGCACGCGTGGCCACGACGAGGAGACGAGAGAAGAAGAGGGAGGGGCAGGGCGAGATAGAGAAAAGGTGTACGGTACTAAGAAATCACTTCGTCGAAGACCGAGGCAGATGCTACCGCGCGAGAAGCGTAGGGAGAACGCAGAACGGAAGGGGAGGAAGAAGAAAGGTACGCCGGCCCGATTTTATTTTCTTTCTGTCTCTCTTTTTTTTCTTCTTTGCCGTCACACACACACACACGTTGCGCGAGACTCGAAGCTGTCGGTCGGGGAAAAAATGCATTAATTTCCCCGCGTCCACGGCCCGCGCCAGATGTCCGCGAAGAGCAAGGTACGGAGAACTTTTCGTCGCGCACCCCACTCTGGTAGAGCCCGGGACAGGAAGGGTGTCTCGCGAACGGGACGGCAGCACATCGGCAGCACGTGAAATCAGACGCGCTGAGCGTCCGTTGGAATTCTCGAATATCTCTCCACGGACAAGACAGCGTGGTCGGGCCAATCTGGTTGTGCCAACCGGATTCAATAGTAAAATACGGAACAACTAATTGTGCGGTCGCTGCAACCACAGGGCAATTGCTGAGTTACTGGCGTTGCCACAACCAGATCACGCGCAACTACATTGATGCAGTTGATGTACCAAATGACTGAATTGTATCAACAACCGTATATATTACCGTCAAATTACAAAAGTAACTAGTGTGATGCGATTGTGCTGCTCGCAACCAAATACTTCTCTGGTTATGTACAGTAGATCGCAAAACGGTGAACTTCAGAGCTAATGGTTCAATAAGAGAATGAACTATTCCAAAATAAGTTCTCTCATTGGGTACAATCTCAAGTTCATTGTGTTTAAACCGTTTTACGACCGACTGTACACCATTTCGATTTTACGATTCTCTTTGTGCTCTGACTCGAGTTTACTCTCACGTGCGAACTTTAGTTTAGCACTTAAAGCGTTACGGACATTCTTGTGCGGAAATCCTGACACCGCGATCGCAGGGATTGCAGTCGTCTAGCGGAGTGGTCGAGCAGTCGATGGATCGATTCGATATCGGTTGCGACGCGCTTGGCTCGAGCCTGGCAACGGTGCTACGCAAGGAAAGCCCACCTTGGATGCGCGTACGTACCCTCATCGTTATCAATACGGGATCGTCGGCTACGCACGAAGGTGGTCGCGTGCTCGACGCCAATAACCGCGACAAGGCATACAAGGTGTTTTCGAGAAGGCTACGAGAGAGCGGCTATACACCGTCGTCCACCGGCCCGACTATTCTTGAGAGTAGCATTAAAGCGATATACTCCCGGTATACACGGGAGAGAGCGAGCGCTATCTCGTAATTACTATATTTAACAACTGTCCCGGCAGTAATGAAATGTGTGGCGCGCGACCATCAATGTTCGATACGAATCGTATTCTGTTAATTGAATAACCACTCAAGTATCCGCGGGAAAAGAATAGCTGCAATATGACCGACGCGATAAAGGAGCTCAACTCTGTGATTCCCCCACAAGGAAGAGGTTCTCGTGTCTTTCCGCGATTTTCATTTGTATCAATGCTGTACCAACCATAATGGTTCTTTGCGTCTCGAATATGGCGGAGTAATCGAAAGACAAATGCCTATAGGCCACTAGTCCAGACTCATGGCCAAAAATTTTTCGAACCATTTTAGGTTTAAAATAAAGTTTATGGCGTAGGTTACAAATACGCAAATGCCAAAATGGTCAGACCGCAGGTCTCAGCGATACAGCCCATTAAAAATTCCATGAAATATTATTCTCGAAGCGCACACTCGTTCAAAAACTGTCTCTCAGAGTCAGGGTTTCGAATCTCGATACTGAGAAAAAATCTATAATCAAATGCTGATTGACAGTATTGTCACAAGTGACAAGTCTAGTCGACATGTGATTGTCATGTAGCAAGCGCAATAACGGCGACTGCAGTTTAACACGGAGAGCATTGGCGCCATCTCAGTGGAAATAAAATTTTCACTGGGCCATATCTCTGGAACATGAGGTTCACCCATTTTGGTACTTGCATGGAATTTGTAACCTACATTGTTTGCATTGTAGGTCGCACTCTCTTGATCCTATTACAGACCTCAATATTCTATTTGTTCGTTTCAAGAGAGAATTAAATTTTTTTTGAAGTTACGATTGTATCAAACTTTTCAACTTCTTCATTGCTATTCGTCTAAAAGATTGCTTTAATTTATCGTTGCGTCTTTGTGACGAATTTCCGTAATTAGCGCGCACCCTTAAGGATCTTAGCAAAAACTGCATGATTTCATACTATTTTATTCATCTATTCCGGCCTAAAGAGAGCTATCATCTCGTACTTTGGCGAATTCGTAGGTATGGTCGCACCCGAGAGAAAGAGAGAGAAAAAGGAGAGAGAAAGACGGAAGGAACCAAGAGACGGATGAGCAGAGGCGTAGGAGGGGGTAGTGAAATAGAAGAGGAAAGGGAAAGGAAGGAAACACATGCCGTAGGTAGAGGTGGCTCGTGCCACGACGATCTAAGCCGTATCTCGCGAGCGGTTGCAGCTGCTTCTTCGCGCACCACAGTCACGGCGGGCAAACCGCCCTTTCGAGAGTCCCCCTGTTGCCCCCTCGCCGTCCGTTCGGAGCGGCGCGTCGCGTCGCGCCGTGACCTACGGAGCACGCGGTAGCACCGGAGGGGCCTACAGCGTCCTTATTAAAACGAGCCGTCCACCTTTCTTCGCCGCCACCACCGCCGGCCGCTTCCGAGAGCTCCTCGAAGTCTCTCCTCTCTTCTTCCTCCTTCCTCGAAACCCCCGTCGCACCGCGCTGCACGAGGTGCGAGTCGAAACGTGGCGCAGAGGTTTCAAGGGGGAGAGAGAGAGGGTGGGACGTACTTCGCACCTGGACTTCTTCGTGGCGCGTGCGGAAACGCGAGTGTGAACGTGTACCACCACCACCACCACCATCATCATCACAACGGCGGCGAGGCGGTAGTGGTGGTGGTGGTGGTGGTGGTGGTGGTGGTGGTGGTGGCGACGACCGGCTTCTCCAAAGCCGGCGGCGGATGATATGGCAAACGTAGGTCAACGTTGGCTAGCGTTAGCCACGCGGAGGAAAAAGTGTTTGATATTTGTGGCTAGGAGTAGGATCCATTAGATGCTTCTCGAAGCACTTTAGCTACCTAATGACGTCATTAATCCCGCGTACGTAAAAGGACCCTACGAAGCCCTAAGCCCAAGACTAAAATGTAACGTCTAGTACGTTGTAGCCGTGCATAGTCGCATGATGAAATAATCATAGTCGGAGAAGCAATTTTTATAGTAAACGCTACCATATTGTTGTTAACAGCAAGTTTATATGTATATCGCTATTATTACACTTAGAGAAAGAAAAAAAGATATTTATTCGATAGGTACTAATATAACACATGTTTTCTTAGATCTAAATCCTTTTATTTGAACAGAATAAATAGTTGCTTTGATGAAAAGCTAAGGTTTTACGAAAATGTATATTTTCTTATTTGAAAATATTTTATATTAGCTGAAACTATATCCGGCGTGTTACCCGGATTATTACAAAATGTCACAGAAGTGAAATCAGAGGAAGAGGGTGTGATATCAAATAAAAATATTAGCACCCACTGAATATTTTTTATTTCTTAGATATTTTTTCTTTCAATTTATTCTTTCGTTAGAAACGACAGAAAAAGATACGATTGACGTCGGAAATGACGGTAATTTTCGAGGAAATTTCTATCGGCGTACGAATGTTGAGTCAATGTAAAAACCCATGCATAAAAAGAAAAATAATCAAGAGCTTTGTGCACACGATACAGCCGATGGTTACATCGGCCAACGTTGGCATACACACTTGCCACTATGTCGTGTGGAGCCGGCTTACTACAGTCTCGCGCCGTGCAAACAGTAATTACGAACGTGCCGTGCGATCATCTTCCTTTGGCCGCGGCAGGCTGACTCGTACCACTTGAACTATACAGCGGCGACCTATGGTCGCGCACGAACGGATACCGGATTTTGTTGTATACCAATCGACAGGATAGCTTTAACTCGCAGTACAATTAAGTTACTAATACTTTATAATCGTACGCATTTGTCGCGGACATTGAGTCACCACAGCGATAGATCACTAATTTGACGCATCGTTCCTCCTGTTTCTTCAAATAATCAATAAGATTTCCAAATAATAAATCAAGAATGTGTACACTCGTGGACGGAGAGGTTGTTTGCAATTTTTGGGCTGTGTTTGCGAACTCATTAGTTTTGTTCAATAGGAGCACTCTTCCACTAGAAAACGAGTTCTCTCATTAGACAAGACGGAGAGTTCACAAACACATCTAAAAAATTACGGACAACCCTTCTGTTCACGAGGGTGGAGGTTAGGAAATTCTAATAACCGGATTCTACTTTGAGTATTAAGGCTACATTATCAGTGAGGCATCCAAAATCTATTTTCTACTTAAACGTGTGACACATGATGAGAGAGAGAGAGAGAGACAGCTCTTTATGAAACAAGTTCAACAGATATGAATGTCGTTGCTTCCAATATTGTACACAGATGAACCCCAAAATTGTCTCGTTTTTTTTCCGCCAAAGAACTTAATTAGTAATTTATATTTTATGCTTCTCTCCGTGACGCATAGAGGCAGACCACATAATTCTTTTTAGAAATTAGAAAGAAGCAATGAGTATTTTAATTCCTGCATTAATTTTTATACGTTTACAACATAATCGACTCAAGACGGATGAACACGATCGGGTTGAGAACCCGTTCCGCCGATGTATTTTGGCAGCGGAGCGGCGAAGCGAAAGTGAAAGAGAAAGAGAGAAGGGTGAAAGTAAGAAGAGAGAGAGAGAGAGAGAGAGAGAGAGAGAGAGAGAGAGAGAGAACGCCAGGAGCAGTATGCCTGGCTGAACAAATTCGATCGTTGTCGGGCGTTTGACGGCTATTGGGCAGAGATATATTCAGTTACCGGGTTTAACGCGGACCTGGTGTCGTAACACGATAACCAATCGTCTCGCCTCTGTTCTTCCCCGAAGAACCCGCCGTGACGTTGAACCCCATCTCGTCTAATGGATCATCGAATCTACTCTCAATATTCCGGAATTCTCTTCCAGCCAGGCGTTTTGTGAAAAGTTCCAAGCAACATCCGCCGATTTCGACTTCGAAGTCGCGTCGCAAGCCGCAAGAACAAAGAGGAGAATTTGACATGCACGATCAGAGTATTAACCACCAATTGATCTTTCACGCCCCACAAATTCTTACGCGACGTTGATAGTTTACTCGTAAATACCGTCGAATCAACAAGGAATATTCGCGAAGTGTCCGTCTTTCAATTTCGATAATACTCAGCGTACTTGTGATGCAATCAAAATTAAGAGATTTTTTTGTTGACTAAGACATAAATTCAGGGAGCAAATATGCAGTTAAGAATATAGGTTTTATTGTTGCGATGGTAACGAAAAAAGAAAAAGGAACAAAAAACACGAAATCGCGGATCGAAATCTCTCTCTCTTTTTCTCGTTTTTTCGCAGAACGGTTGCTACGGGTCGGAAAATCGACAACATTATAGCAAGAACGCGCCCTTCACAGAGATCGTTATTGGAGGTCACGTAAATTACTTCGGGACGGGGCGTCATTTCCGCGTGGGCGGGCGGACGCGTGTGCTGCAAAGGGGGTAGTGTTACAGGGGAAACGAGGAAGACGACGAAGGGGAGCGCGATTATCTTCTGGATGCTCTAGGATTAGTCCCGTCGATCGCCAGACGCGACAGCTGGAGCGGATTTTTGAAATTCCAGGTGGTACCTATTTCCTACGCCCGATAGAATTACGGCGCGGAACCGTTCCTCGCTGTCGTGTCCTCGTCATCAGGCATCTCACGATGCTGTATTTTATGCTACAATAAAGTATTCCTCGCTCGTTACTCATCGGTAAACATATGTTTCACCGCGATTACGCGACGATTCGGTAGTTTGTTCTTATAACTTCATTATTTTCTAATCAGAATAATTAAGTCGCCTTAGGTACGAGAGTATTTAAATTGCCTATACTTGGACTACTTTTGTCATTATGTAATTTAATTCTATTATGCACAATCAAAATCCCATCATTAGCTCTAATATAACTTACAGAAATATAAATTACATCGTAACGTATATTTTTCACGTGCTGCGTTGGTTTTTTCGCGGAGGGTAACCGCAATCACGAATTATATTTATGAATTTACGGTCTTCTCTGCGCTTTATTTTTCCACGAATGCTCGAACTGATGCGCCAAAGTGCCAGTTCGCGCGCCTCGTAATCGCGCATCATCTTTCTACAGATCTGTACGTAGATTGTGAGTTAGACATTTTATGATGGAATAAAATTAGGGGTTAAACGGAACGGAACGATAGTGCGACGTGTCAGGGCATCGTTCGCGAGGGGCTCAGTACGTAAATCCGCACATCTCCGTAGCCGGTGTGTCCCAGAAGGAACTGCTCGTCGATCGCTGCAACTTTCTTTCCTCTCTCTCTCTCTCTCTCTCTCTCTCTTCTTCTCTTCCTCTCTCTTCCCTTCTCCCTACTCTCACGTTTTACCTGCACAGTCGCGTCGGCCAAAGGGCGTCCCAGAAGCGAGACCCAGAGGGTGCATCGGAATCGTAGAGGTCCGAGGGTAACAAACGCGAGTAAAATGGATAAAGGCTACACCTGGCCTCCGGATGGTCGACGGCGGCACGCGCTACTTCCCCCCCCCCC
>NW_022639552.1:196202-206929 GCF_010583005.1 Odontomachus brunneus
CTCTCTCTCTCTCTCTCTCTGCTTCACTCTACTCTGCTCTCCCCACGGATAAGTCTCGTTTCTACCCGAGTGTACACACCTGCCCCTCACCAACACGCATGCACGTTGTTACGGCCCTACGCAGCGAGGGTCGTAAATGCACACGGATTACTCCCGGCGATGCCGGTGGTGCGGAGAATGTGGAGAGAGGCGACGCGCACTGCCGTAACCGGAGCGTCGAGCACCTCGAGTCATCGTCTGGACGATAGAGACGATAGACACCGACAACTGTCGACGCCTTTCTTAAATCGCTCTTTAATTCGGACGACTTGAGACTTCGGTGGGAATGCACGATACCGACTGAAAATTGTAATGGTACTATATGACGAATATTACAAGCTCACTATATGACGCACGAGAAAGAGAAAAGTTTCGAAGATCGAGAAATCCAATACAAAGGTCTGTTTCGGAACATGTAAAAGGAAAGCTTCATTGTGAGTTAAACCCGGCATCAACCGTGCGTGTAATCCTCGCGCGTTTCGCTATTCGCCATTGAGAGCAGTATTAATATTAATTGATTAAAATTCTCTCTTTCTCTCTCACTAAAATAAATAACCAGTAACTTAATAATCAAAATTAATCAATCGTCATATATGAAATCAGAAATAATTGCATCCATCGATGAAATTAATTATTGATAAAACTTTAATACAATTGATTATACATTGATTAACAATTAATCACCTTAGTCGATACAATTACTTATGATTTTATATGTAATACGATTAATTAATTTTCATTACTGATTCGCCGATTATTTTATCTAAAGAAAATTTAAATTGATTAATGTTAAAAATTGTTTGAGAGCGTTCGATACGTTCGAGACGCGCGGAAGAAAAAGTTTGATTGGATGAATCAATTTCTGGTGAAATATGAACGACTTAGCGAGTCTCGGGTGAAATTAGCAGAATTCTGTTAACCAGAAACCTTGATAACTTAGGGGGAATTCTGATAACCAGCCGGAATTTCTGAAACGTTCATATTTCACTAGAAATTAGTTGATCCAACCAAACTTTTTTTTCTTATCATGCGGTAACATGCCACGAACGGGAAAGATTCGTTCATTTCACTCGCGCACGGGGACAACGACATTCGCGTGCCGATAAATAGGTTTTTTCCCGAGAACATCGCCTAGGTCGATAGCATCGACGTGGAGGATTTCCTCGCTTGCGAGAGAGACCCGAGTGTGCTCTGAACGACCTTTGGAAAAACACTCGGCCCCGACGCTCGCGTCGACACGAGACGAACGAAACGGACACAAAGCGAGAAGTCGCGCACATGAGAGCAAAGACCTAAAAGTCGGCTGCTGCCTGCGACGCGACTGTTTTCGTAGCCGTTTCCGTTGGCGTTACCCTTCGCGCACGCGAGTCTCATCGCAGCTTCCTCTCCTCTCGTTAGATTCACCGGGATCCGCCGATCCCGATCCCGAGGAAGGAATATCGCGTGTCCTTTTTCGCAAACGACTCTAACGTTCCACATCTTTTTCTCTTTTGTTGGAACACTATGTCAGAACAAAATATTTTGTGGTCTTTCAACTTTCTGTACCTGATAAATATGAGTACATTGTACCTGGCGGAAGTAAAAGAGTAAGAGAAAGTATCAAATGTCTAATAACACTTTTCCTCTCTTATTCTGAAGAGAACTCTCTTGTTCCAAAAAATCCTTCTTTGTGCAAAGGAAAGAGCTTTGTTATTAGATATCATTTTTACCAGGGATAATAGATATATTTGCTGACACTTCTGACAGTAACGGATTGATGCAATCAGTGCATTTGATATTGGATTTTCCGTTTAAAACGAGTAGTCCATATTCCTACTTTTTGCCCGATTATCGTTGAATGCGGCACGAGTAACCTGGATAAGGGTGCGTGTCTGCGCGAGACGTCACGCGTACGCGACGCGAAATTTGCACGGAAGGACGCGTGCGAGTAGGACACACAATAGAGAGGTGAGCGATAATCGACGGGGACGAGCGCGTTATTAAAAGTTCAGCAGCTTGCGTTCTCCGCGTTATCGCGACGCCGCTAATGAAGCAAGGGGTCCCTTAATGACCATTTTCCGTGGCAGATGTAAGGATAATATCGTGTGACGTCGATTGAACGACGCTGTGCGTCTCTGCGACTGGCTTTGAGATGTTATTAACACATGCGCACGAGCGGGCCGTCGTCGTCATCTACGAACGGAGGCAGAGACGCGGAAAGAAGAAGAAAAAATAAGAGTTAGAAGGTAAGACGAAACGACGGCAAGGGAGAACCCGAGACCGGCAGATGATCATAGGCTGAAGGGCGCGAAGGGCGTGCTTCGGTCGGCTTCGCGATTTCCTCCGAGGCCATTTCGATGAGGATAATTAACGGATACTGACGCTTCGTAACGCGCCGTTCTTCACCTCAACGTATGCACTTTATTCTTACATTCGCTTGTACGTTATCTCGGATATATCCAAATATAGATTAGAAAGTCAATAGGAGCCTACGCGAAATGTCGATTGCGGAACTCACTAAATCTATAAATGAAAATGATTTTATTTGTGGATTTTTAGTATGTTTTTTTTTTTATTTGTATTTGATTGCGCATCTAAGAGCTTTTATATTTTATTTAATAATATATTTAATTTAATATTGTTTTCTTCGGATATATTCTCTCAGTTATGAATATATTATAGAATGTAAGAACGACTTATTTCATATCTTAGAGCATGTTTGTAGGGAATGTAATGCCACGAGAACAGATCGATGATTAAGGATGTATTACTCAAAAATAATGAAACAATCTTGAAGAAATTAGAGATTAATTTATATTGTACGGAAAAGCTCTCACAAACAATTTGACACTGATTCCGAATTTGGATCAAAAGCTTGAAGCGTAAGTCTAACAAACATGATGACGTCAAATGATGTTTCTGACGTCAATAATACGTCATTTGATGTCATCTTGCTGCTTAAGAGTTTTTAAACTGTGCTGTTACAAAAATATATAATGTTGCTATATTTAGTAAATGAGAACATAATTGGAAAAATAATAACAAAAATTTTAATTTTTATATGCATATACTTTAAGCACTCACACACACACACACACACACACAAGATAGTGTATGCAAAGTTTCATCGTGGTTCAGAGAAATATAAAAGTTTGAAGGTCCGGAATAATAGAAAATATAAAATTGTAACTATAAAATTGTGACGTTATAAAATAAAAATATGTTGTTATTCAACCATATGATATTTATATGTACCATACGCGTTTTCACACGCAAAATAGAAATATTAGCGCACTTTTAATCTTTAGTGATTTTTTGCAGGGACTACACGGACAATAAATTCTTAATAAATAATAAAAAAAAGCAATGACCATCCGAGATATCGTTTATCACTCGTCGGTATGCACGATAGATATATGGAAAGAGTTTGCGGATAATACGTTTGTATTTCCCAGCTAAAAGAAAAACTAAACTGCGACCTGACAAGAATTTCGCTCAAGTTCCAACGAGCCAGTGTAACGTTAAAAAGACGACACGTTTCTTCAGAAAAAGTTCCAAAAGTTACATAAGAACGAAATGAATAATGAAGCAATGGCAAGACATTTTCCCCAATCTTATGACCGTCCGCCGGTTGCACGATGTAAAACAAGCTTGTCGTATAACCGTAATATTTTATAAATCGATTCTTTCCAGTCGCGACACTTCTCGTTGTGGACGCAATATGCGTTATTCACGAGCTACCATTTTTCACGCATGATGATTCCCGGTAAACACGTGTCTTATTTGCGCACGCGATACTATTGACATAGTATACGTTATTTACTGTTGCTGGAAAATTCGCGTCGCAACTGCGCGCTCCATTTCGCGGCTTTGCATCACGTAACATCGTGCAATCGTAGTCCCGTTAAAGGTGACGTCACTGAGTCGCAATTCATTTCGAGCCTTCATAAATAAATTAACGTTTAGAGATTACGCTCAAGTATATTAATCTGTTACGTTGATTTTACGATTTTACGATCGTCGGCATCCTATTAAAGCGATAATCACAAATGGTCGTTTTAATCGGGCTAGAATATCGGCGTCGCAGACGGTAAAATCACCTTTTGAATAATAAAAAAAAGTGCGATCTTCCAAAGGTATAAATAATGCAAATGTAACTTTTTTCATATGTTTACCATTTTTCTGTTTCCTCATTTTTATTACCACCCCCTTCGAGTAAGACTATTATTTTCATAATAAATTAACTAACTGTAATTAGCGATATAGAAGATGAAAGATAAAGAAATGAGTGTTGCTTTGTGACGAACAACTTTCAATTCGTCGTGGAGCAACGACTCTGCGAATGAAAAGCGGAAGCGAAAAAGCAAAGAAAAAGCGGGGTGACGATCGGGAAATCGTGCCATCTGGCCGAAAGCTGTGTTCACACCGAACAATATCCGTATTATCTATTCTCTGCGGTGGTAGCAGAAAGGTGCACGGTAAATATTCGACGACCACGATATCGATCAGTCATCGTCGAGCCAAATTTCGTCGTTTCCAGTTCACATCACCAGCAATGCGAATCGGACTCGCAGCGGGCGCGTAGTGAGTTACGTTCAAGCACTTTTATGGTTGTACGCGTCAATGACCGCGCAAACACCAACTCATATAATTCTAGAATTCACAATGGCAGCCAGGAACAGAGATTAGTGACATGACTTGATATAGCAATGCAAATTAGATTCATACAGAAATCAAATTCTCTTTCTCTCCGTTCTCCCTCTGACTACTCTTCGCCCTTCCCCATCACTCGTTGTCACTGAATGGATACGAATGAAAAGTTTAACAAATAAAGAACGCCATACATAGTATCGATTTCGTTTAAATATGGACGGACTTGTAATTTTTATTTGTGATTCGCAGATGTGTTGGAAATAAATTTCAACATTTAATTTAAATCATCGAGTCTCGAGAGATATTTAAATGGGAATAAAAACAATTACAGTTTTAACACTTAATGTCACCGCAAATGCCACAATAAAATTGTGTGAGATAATAAGATGTATTATCCGGAAAAAAGATAAAATAACATAGGAAGAAGATTGACTGAAGACCGAGATTAAGATAATCCACAAACTACGTGGAATTGTAGCAATAATAATAAATAACGATAATATCATCATAAATTCCGTTAACTCATTAAAAACACATATTTCTTCGTAATGAAGGAGATAAACGGATAAATCTCATGGAACAATGTCGATTTTTCGATAAAGTAAAAGTACCGCGATGCCTGGACACTAATGACAATAATACCTTAGACACTTTTAGTATTTTACTGAATGTTTTACTAAATGTTTTACTTGGTGTTCCTTAATGTACTCGCTATAACTGATTCTTTCATTCAAGTAGCATTTTACTGATTGTAGTGTTATACTTACAATTGAATCGCCAGTTATGAGTATAGCATTTCAGTGAAGAATACGCCGATTGTACTTTAGAGAGTAAAAAAACGTCACCATCTCATAACTTATCTTCGTGCGCGATCACTCAACAGACTTTTTCAATTAATAACTCAAAAAACTTGGTTGTTCGCAAAATAGTAGAGGACTCTTTTGTGCTGAGTTTGGCCTATTCTCTAAGTACAATCAGTGCATTCTTCACTGAAATATTATGAAATACTTAAAATTAGTGATTCAGTTATAAGTATAGCACTGCAATTATAGTCTCGTTAAAATCTTGCTGAAAGAAGCAATTAATAGTAGCGACTGTTCCCATTATTGATGCAGTTTGAAACACAGACAATGTTATTGCAACGCAATTTACGTGGAAGCCGTCAATTTTATTACCACAAACGCAGGAAATTATATCTGGCACGGCATGTAACGAATTTGTGTACTACAGATTTTGCAGTGAAATCTTACTTTCGCTGTTCAAAATCAGTGAATGGTCCAGTAAAGAGGGAGTATTTCAAAGTCAGTAAATATTCACTGATTATTGGTGAAAAATACTGCTTTTACTGATACAATCAGAAACATCATTACTAATTTACACCAAGAAAGTAATCTACCTGAATACCGTGGCTTCATAGCGAATTGTCGGACACCCTATATATTCTATATCGAAAGTTCAAATATTCGTAATTTACCAAAACACTAAGAAAGTCCAAAGTTAGGTGTCGGTGTTGTTATAGTGTCCAGACGTTGGTACTTTTACCAATAAATACGTCGGCTAGTTATCCAGACAAACGACAATCTAGACGTTCGGAGGAGAGCGCGCGAAACGTTGTAACAAATATAGCGGAATAGGAGACGTCGACGGGGAAGGCGACGATGACTGCGATGGCTACGAGGACGACAGTGCGCGGGGCGTAGCAGGAAGTCGGAAATGTGTCGAAATACCAGAACTCGTTAAAGTATCGCGCGCGCCCCCACGCGTCTCGGGTCGGTCCACTTTCGGCGATCGCGTCGTCGTCGTCGTCGTCGTCATCGCCGTCGCCGTCGTCGTCGTCAACGCGCGTCGTCTGTCGTCTAGACTCCTTGCAGACGTGACTTAAGGCTCGGATTAATTTTAGCGGTATTTTGTTTCGTCTGCCGGTCGTGTGTGTCGTTCGTACCTACCTACCTACCTACCTACCTACCTACTCATCCGGACGAATCCGTCGGCCCGCCTCTAACCCGTTCGGTATTCCGAGATATTTCCCATGCGCATGACACGCGTATGTTTCAT
Source organism: Odontomachus brunneus (assembly GCF_010583005.1). Taxonomy (NCBI): domain Eukaryota; kingdom Metazoa; phylum Arthropoda; class Insecta; order Hymenoptera; family Formicidae; genus Odontomachus; species Odontomachus brunneus. The sequence goes on from NW_022639552.1 coordinate 202,929, forward strand.
GGAACTGCGTCGCGACGTCCTGAGAGTGTCAGCCTATAGTGCGCCTAGAACCTGCTCGCGCTCCGCCGATGATTCTATTCGTCGCCCGTCAATTCTATCCGCACCGCTCTCTTCTCGGAACCGGACCGTCAGGTCGTCCCGACGACATCGCAGATCGTTCGTTCGGTCGACCGAATGGCAGCATGTTAATGGCGTATAAGAACAAAGAGTCCGTTTAGCGGTAAATTTAGTCGCGCATGCGTGTGCGCACGAACGCGCGTGTCTTCAAACTTTATTCGCATCATCTCGAGTGTATATTGGAGGTAAACATGGGATTAATGTCAAGCGGTCGCGCGCTTAACGTTAAATGCATGACGTGTCTGAGGATCAAAGCGTATCGGAGGAATATGTCTTCGCGCTGAAACGTTAACCCGGGATGAAGAGACACGTCGGGGGTTTTTTTTCGTATCGGTTTTAATGCCGGTGAGAGTTCGCCGCTTCGTGTCGCGTTTTACTAACTACCCAGATAGACAGGTATGCGTGAATTTGGCAGCGACTTTATTAGTAGTCGATTTTTAAAGGTTGCATATCCCTTACGATGCATATGGCACTTATATTTATCGCATAAAACAACGAAATAAAAATACGAAAGAAAATGAAAAAGAATCAAAGTTTATTCAAAATAATGTTCGATGTATTTTTTGGGGAAAATTTGTCGCTGCATCAATATAATAAAAAATTTACTGCTTGATGCAAATTTAATGATTAATTCAACATAGTGTATGAATATAATTTAAAACATTGTTAAATTATTATCGATTGTCTTATGCTGTGATAATCACGAAAATCTATCAGGATATCCAGATGTGTAAATTTGGCGGCGATTTTGTTAATCGATTTATAAAGGATGCGTCTTTTATGAGTGACACATATGGCACTCAAATTTATCACATAGAATGTGTGTGTGTGTGTGACACGAAATAAAAAATATAAAAAATTTTCAAAATTTATTCAAAGCATAATGTGCGATGTAAAATGTAATATCTGAGTGTAACTTTTAATAAATTTGTCGCTGCATTAATGTAATAAAAAATGTTCGTTATTATGCGATATAATATAAATTTAATGGTTAATTCGATTTCATTATTATATTATGTGACAATGCAAATTCAATGATTAATTGAACACAGTATATTTGCTTCATAAATGTAATGAAAAAAATTGTCAGGTTCTCATAATCGATTATGTCTCGTGATAATCGTGAAAATCTACCTGAGTTGCATTCCAAAACGTCCTTTTTGAGGAAAATTTTATTCAACATCTATAATTCACGTTACATATAGTACAGAGTAACGAGTAAAATTTCCTCGACGTTTTGGAATGCAACACTAGGTTGTTTACGCGGAGAAAAAGCGAGTATCGCGCCGTGAATTATTCGCTATATTCTTCGTTCGTCGAGGGCACAGCCGTCGCGCCCGCGATTCGACATCTTCTGGAAATCTACGAGCAATGCATCATTTGCATGCGGTGTTCCCGATCGCAGTGAGTAATCGGAAACCGTCCGAAAACGGTCGCGAGACGCTCCTTTAATTGCTCGGATGCGAAGTAGTAGAGACACGACTCGAACGGCAATCCACGCGAACACGATCCACGCGTATCTTCTTCCTAGCGAGCCGCGGATAAACGGTCTATTCGCTAGATTTATCGTCGAGAAAGTATTTACGAGTCTATAAAATACTTTAATCGCGCGTTAAAACGCCAAAGTAACTCATAAATCTGACATCTGGTGTAATAATGCAGTAAATAATATTGCGCGAATGTATCGATAATCACTTGTCTCGCGGCGTATATCAAAGAGAGATTATTATTCTATAAATATATTTAATATCCTATCCCAAGCAAATAATTAAGCACTATTTGTATGTTGAGTTCTATCAGTGTTGAGAGAGCAATTGGAGAATCAATTAGTCGAAATATTTCTCGCCGGGTAACTAACCTAATATTCTTAACATGATTTCACGCGCCGACGATTCAAAAGAAAAGATAAAAAAGAAAGGATATAAGAACGGTTTTATCGTCCATTTTCTGTCCGGGTTTATTTAACTGCGAAGAGGATCGGAAAGTTTCCATCGAGGGGGAATTCACATTTTTCGTATAATTAGCGTAACAATTCTTGGAATGTTCAGTAAGAATAACGAAACTTTCTTCTCCTTTTTTCTTCAAGATTTTTAGATCTTTACCGTAATTATCCGAGCAATAATCCAGTATACCCAATCCGACGTAAAGCGAGCAACAATTTGAGATGGAAAACGCTACAAGTGATTTGTCCCAAAAATTACTTTCGCAAGCTGTTGAAATTTATTGCCACGAGTAAAGATGTTCTCATATTTCTTTTTTCTGCACAACGTCAAATACAGCAATCGTTTATTTGTTGTCTTGAAGAAGCAACACCCGACGAGTAGACATCTACACAGCCGTGTATTGGATTGTTTAAACGGCGCGAAAGAAATGTATATAATTTTCGTGTGACTTTTCGCGATATAAATAAAAATTGCATAAGAGTCGGCCTTTTGTCTGTGTTGAGTCGCGCGCGCGGACTTTCTTATCATGTCCATGCCCGAATTTCGCGAAGATAATATCCTCGGCGATTTCGTGTTCGCGAATTTCAGTCTCGGGGTGTACTCGTCTCAAAGGTCGCCCGTCCGAGACGCGTGTACGAGTGGCCCAAACGAGAGAATGAAGACAAATGAAGAAAACGAGGGAGAGAGAAGGGGGAACAAAAGAGAGAGAGAGAGAGAGAGAGAGAGAGAGAGAGAGAGAGAAAGGTTTCACGCACTTTGTACGTGAAACCTAAGAAGGAAAGAAAATCTACAATAATGGTGTTTTTCGCCAATTATATAATTTCAAAAGGGGACGAGAATTATTTTCTTCCACTGCCCGTGTATATTGACTACCGAAAATAACCAAGACTCGATTTCGCCCCGGTAGAAAAGTTTTTTCGTTCGTCAACCGTTGAAGAAAACGAGCTTTACGGCGGCAAAAATCACATAGCCTTCGCTTCGCCGTGATGGCACGCGAATCAGGTCTCCGTTGCGAGCTGTCATGATTCCCGCGACGTTGAAGTCATACACGGAGAAAGTATCATAGTTGTTTTCTCTTTCATATAAGTTCTTTTCAATTTTATTGTCCATCTTGCTGAGAAACGAGGTATATTACTCAGAAAGAAGAAGCAGCCAATTTTTTAATATCATGTTTCAGTTCTTGAAGTATAAATAGCACACACATACACTGTAAAAGAAAAAATATCTATGAAATAGAAAATATTGGGTAGGCATTAATAATATATTTATATCAAAATGTTATACCAAAATATTTTTCAAATTAGAAAATTACATTTTTTTAAACTTCAGCTTCTTAAAAAATTGCTTTTATCTAAATGAGAGAATTTGGATTTAAGTGAATATATTACTCCCACCGCAGATAAAGATCTTTTATTTTTTAGGTACATTTCTCTCAGTGAAGTGGAAGGATACAGTCGATTGTTACTGAATATCGATCTGTTACAACATTTCCAAGGAAATTTTCACTACAAGACTCTCTCTCCGTGTGCAATTTTTAATTAGTCATAATAAAGTGCGGCGCCCACAAGGCCGTGCATTAACCAATGCGACGGCAACGCGTCTACTTTCTTCTCCTCTCTGTACCTGCCGTTCCCTCTGCGCGCTCCGCGTGTACGCGGGAGTGTACCCGTGCGGACGTATACACACCGGCAAGCCGTTCGATCGAGGCAGATGCGAAGATAAATCTTTTATTTTGATCCACCTTGTCCCGTTAGGATGAGTAAATATTTGTACGCGGGTATATGAGCTCGCGCGCGCGATAAGATCCGTGGTTGAGCGGACGAGGCATAATGTGCGATACCGTCAAAATAATGAGTCTCTTAATTACTATAATCAGTCAGTTATTGTTAAACGCACTATTTCTGAACTTTCAAAATCGCTCGGCAAGAGAGATCTTGCAGC
>NW_022639552.1:206939-211345 GCF_010583005.1 Odontomachus brunneus
AGGAAAGCGGCAGGGGCAGCGGAAGGGGCTTAGGAGAGGGAGAGAAATAGATAGGGGAAGGGACGGTAAAGGATACCGCGAGGAAAAGGAAGAGAGAGAGGCCCGGTCACATGTGCGAGAAAGAGAACGAAAGAGGCGGATGACGTTGACCTCAAACGAGGCGCCCGGTCGGTAGTTGAAACGGCCGGCAGGAAGGGAGGACGCGACGCCGCGCGCCGCGACGCTGACGCACCGTGTATATTTGGCTAAGCCCCGGTTCGCGCGATGTCCGAGGAGAATCGCACCGGCGCGGCTTCTTCTCATAGCTAGTAATACGGGGTGATACGAGTCGCGTGCGCGAGGTCGCGACAGAGAAAGCGAGAGCGAGACAGCGAGAGAGCGAGAGAGCCCGGAAGAAGTACGAACGAATAAATTGCACTAAAAATAAACATCTTGGGGAAATTGGGAGAAAATACAAATACGGTTTCCGCGATGACGCGCGACTAGGGGAGTTTGATAAACTCGCTCGCCTCCTCGGGGTTTTGGAAAAACTCGGAAAAGAGTGAAGCGACTTTTATCCGAGCGATAAACCCCGATAATCGCGAAATTGAAAAGCGCAACGAAAGATCATCGATAAGCCTAGCGCAGATTGAACAGAATTCATAGTAATTTAACCCTTTCAACTGCAAAGATGCTACAGCGCCTCACCCAAGAGATCTTGTAAAACGCGGAAAACACCGTAGTAATGTTTCTCTTATAATACCGAGCTAGCTGGTCCAGATTTGGATCTAAAACCCGAAATATTCAAAATCGAGAGTGCGGAACTGTAGGATGAAGCTGATGCGGCGTTCTTGGAGCACGGAGAGTCAATAAGTCGCGGCAGAGAGATGTGACAAGAAAATCTCTTTCTTTCCGTCTCTTTGTTGTTAACGTTAGAAATTTCAGTGGGATTTAAATGCACAAAAGAAAAGTGAGAAGAAAAGAATTCATATTCAAAGTGAAATTATTAAGGCAAAAATGTCAATCCTGTGCCAATTCATTATAACGAATTGGCACAGGATTAATAATTATTAATCCTAATAGAGACTTTCATGTTTATCACACGAGACAACCGATGATGCTAACTTTACAATTCTTTTAATTACACATACATTTATGAAGTAAATATACTACATTGAATTAATTATGATATTTACATCATACAATAATTTAAATTCTTCGTCGTATTGATGCAGTAACAAATTTACTTAAAGTCACACTCAGATTTTCATATTATATGTATTAACATAATATATATTATTTGAGCAAATTTCGATCATTTTTTTTTAGTATTTTTAATATTTCACCATTCTATGTGATAAATATGTATGCAACTTGATCAGACATAAACGATTCAACGTTGCTAAATTTCGTAATTTAATGTACCTAAAGTTGTAAAGTTTACATACATCAGTCTATTAGACAAGATAAAAATGCCCAGACATGTACTTAATTCTGGACACTCTTATTGTTTTGAGAGAGAGAGATATATATATATATATATATATCTTTAAATACGAATATTTAATTGAATACATAATAAATACATATATACATATCTTGAATATACACATATATCCTGTGTTAAAAATTTGAATATTTATATTTAAAGACCAAAACAATAGGATCGTTCAGAATTTTATTTTAATAAATAACGATAAAAGTTGTAACAAAGAGTCGATTTCTTTCTGTCTCTTTGTATTATTTTTTTCGTAGACGTTAGAAATTTCAACAGAGTTTAGATATACAAAAGTAGCGAGAAAAAATGAATTGTTAAGATGAAGATAACCATTATGTAAACAGAAACAAAGATTTATGATGTTTGAATACGGTGCAAAAATAAACAGAAGCAAAAATGAGCCATTAGCAGACTCAAAGTGAAATTCGTGTTATTAGAGAAACAAATCTCTCAGCATTTGCGAGACTTGACGGCCGGTATTTGCAGCTATGCGTTACTTACTATCTCCAAAATCGGGAGAATAAAATTAATTACAGATTCGCATTCACGGACCGTTAATCAGTTGTTCGGAACGGTACTTATTGTCTGAAATGAGGATCATAAGTTAACGGCTAATCGGAGATTCACAAGGCTGCAATTATTTATGGAACAACGGCGGATTACGATTATGCCGGCTTTAGGGTGGATTCTAAATTTCGCTCGCGGGCGCATCTCTCTGTTTTTGGAATAATTTCGTCGAGCGTTCGCTCAAACATTCCGCGTAATAAATAATTCAACACACCTGGTGATATATTGCCGCTCGCGTCCTGCGTCCTGGCTTGCCGACTCAACATCTTGGCACCTGGCTGCTTCGTCGTGCTCTCTCCGATACAGTGATACACTCGCGCACGCACGTACAAATCGATCGGAGAAACGCGTGTCACTAACGCGACGTGAGCCGCCGCCGACTCAATATCCCAAAATATATAGCCGGAATATACGAAATATTAGAGAGAAAGGAATTTTCGACGGGTAATGTAAACAATGCGGCGAGATAAACACACTCGCGGGCCGCACGCGCTGTACCTCGCTCGTCGGCTCGAGACGCAATGACTCGGTCACGGAAAAGTAAGCGCGCGAGTACCAAAACAATCGGCAGAAGGACGAGGTATGGGTGGGTAACCCCTGCCAATCGTCGCCCGCCAATCAATAACGTGCACATACAGCCGCCGGGAAATCACGACACCAACGTTCTCGAAATATTTCGTATCTACGAGGTGATGAGATTTTCAGACGATCAAATCAGCAAGACGTACGCAAAAATGTCGTTCGTACTTTTCGCCGATTATCGTCGTTTAATGCACGATTGTCAATTTTCGAATCGTGCTTTTTTTCAGAAATTGCTTCCTGGATCGGATACAGAACGCAGGACGTAGCAATGCCCGATTTCATAAGGTTGGTTGACACATTTTTTTGCACCTCTGAACTTTCTTACCGAAAATTTTCAATAAAAAATAATAAACGTAGAAAAAGTTGGTTATTTCCGTTACTCCCTGATTAATTATTAATCTTCGTTGGATTATTTAATAATTGTTTATCACTTATACATATACTTTTTGCACGGGGAAAATATTGCAGTAAAAATTACATATATTTCTTTTTACAAATAATTTTTCATGTTACTTTTAAAGCTGGACTATACTGAAATTGTATATACTCTAAATAAATTATTAATTACACGCCATTAATTTAACAGCGGGTTAAATAAATATTTTGTGTTCTTTAAATAGCTTATTTTTTTCTAATGATCATAAATACATTATAAAATATATGTTAACACTTCTGACAATTATTTATGCAATTATTGTATTTAATATTGAATTTCTCTCCTAAAATAAAAAGTTAACATATTCTCACCTCTTCTTCTAACATATATAAACAAATATATAGGAAGTTTGGTCACATAATTCTGTATGGTCTACATGATTAAAAATATCTTGTAATATTTATTACAATATTTTCTCTGTGTATAATTAGATCAAATAATTAATATGCTGTTTATTGAAAATATAAGCACATGAAATGCACACACAAATTAACTTATTTAGGATTTATTTAATATTTGATCATCTCGAATATTAAATAATTCTTAAGTTCTTCAATAAGTTTCAACAAAACGGTGGTAAGTGTGATCACTTGTAGTATCAAAATGACAAACAGACCATGTACTTCAAGCTTCTCAATTGACTCACTTTTAATTACGACCTCACCTCCTTCTCTCTTTTACTCGCAATGATAAAATGATATCTGAATGAGCTATTAATTAATTACCGTAATACAGAAATTCCGGCTACTGTGTGAATATATCGTAGGCGCGTGATACAGGTAATTTTTGTAACTAGCACAACACATATTGATAAAAATATCCTCCAACTACTAATATTGCTAATCAAAACTATTCAATAGCTGATAATTACGATCACTAGTATATCTAGCAAATACAGTATTAATGGAATGATCGAGCAGCTCCGCGTTAACCTGGACCTGAAAATGAATTTCCAGCGAGCAGGTAGGGAGGATCAATAAATTCGGGACTACAGCGACTAATTACATCAACTAATCAGCGTTTAATTATGCGTTGAAGAGAGAAAGAGAGAGAGAAAGAGAGAGATCCGAATCGAATTTTTAGCAACAAGGATATTACGTTAACGGAGGTTTATCAGACATACATTCGATTACAGCAGCTCGCTCGACATATGTAATTGTGCTTATGCGTTCATACGCATTTCTCGTTCTTCACTGACGTCATGTACGTGGGAGGGAGGGCTCTATAGGAGAGAGGGAGAGTGTAGAGAGAGATCGAGTCACTGAATTTTTAATCGTGAGACACAGAGAGAGAGAGAGAGAGAGAGAGAGAGAGAGAGAGAGAGAGAGAGAGAGAGAGAGAGAG
>NW_022639552.1:211523-216871 GCF_010583005.1 Odontomachus brunneus
AGAGAGAGAGAGAGAGAGAGAGAGAGGACAGAGAAAGAAAGGGAGAGACTGAAGAATTTGGTGGTTGCAGCGCAAAATAATAATAACGGACAAAGTGAAAGGTATAAAATGCTGTTGCTGCATAGCGACACTCGAACGCGCTATCTGCGCTATGCGTGAATCGATCGATAACGATCTCTCTTTCCTTTTCTCTTATTGTTATTTCCTCTCTCGTGGATGATGTGCGTCGTGTGTACTCTTAGTTCTTTCCACACGAGCCGCACGATCGCTGAGAGGAGCTCCACTCTGTTCTTGTCTCAAACATTATACGGCCAACGCTTGCATTTTTCCGTATGTATATGCATATACATATATATATATGGGCTTGTTGTGTGTGTATGTGTGTGTGTGTGTGTGTGTCATGACGATTGGCTAAAGCGGGGGAATATCGCAGAACACAGACAACGAATTTCCCGAAGATGAGAGAAAGAGAGAGAGGGTGAAGGTGGGAAACATAAATAGAAACGGGAGCGTTACTACTTACCGATTGAAGCTCGTCTCGGAGTTGACGTGTTGCTGTAGTCTGCTGATATGAAAGAGCTGTTCAGCTCTCTCGACTTCGTCACCGCCGCCCCCGGCACCGTCCCACATCTCGGGCCCGGATCCGTCGGATTGCACATTACTACTATTGACCTCCTCGTCGTCCTCGGCTTCCATCGCTGCGCATTCGATAAATTCAAAATTAGTGAACGCGTTCCGCGATGGGGTATATCTTATCGGGCGTAAATACACGCGGAATTATCGTCGCTCGGTGAACCGAAGCTGCAGCGTTCAAATCTACGATGTACAGAGGAGACACAAAAGTATCTCGCTCCACTCGGAGAAATGTCGCGCAGGATTGTCGCACTCGATCGGGATCGGTCGAAAACGAAAACGTACACTAAGAGAGGAAGAGAGAAGATCTGAGAAATGAAAAATATTCATTCAGTGGGTATTGATAATACATTTACTTATACCAAGGCAAATGTCCCAATGACTGAACTAATAAAAAACGCGATCAGACATAAGCGCGTGTGAAATAAAATATTTTCCAAGGAAAAAAATATATACTTCCTGAAGACCTTAGCTTTTCATGAACGCAATTGTTTGTTCTATTTAAATGAAGATATCTACCACAAATATTTTTTTATTTTTTAGACATATTTTTTCTCTCAGTGTAGCGTAATGTGAAAATGTTTCAAGTTTATGTTCTGCGTGTAGTAGAGCACATATTAGGAATAAATATATAGTATATATGATAGGAATAAATATTAAATAATTTAATCTAGAAGAATGAAATTATTTTATATATAAAAAAAGGAACAGAACAAAAACCCAAGCTATAAATTAAGAATTAGAAAATAGGAATAACAATTATATAATGTTATATATAAAAAATAACTTATTTTAAGTATAAAATATATTTAATGTCTGATATTTATTCCCATTCTTAATATTTTTTCCATTACGCGCAGGATCTAAAGACTTAGAGAACAGACATGCAAGAAAGGATACACTGAAAATTCTAGCGTGTCATTTCCAGATAAAAATACTTGAATGAAAAGACTTCAGATCGCTCGAACATACTTGCGAGAAATGTTCTGAAAATTATCCTTTTTCCTTGACAGTCAATAAATAGTCAATAAATAAGATTATCCTTTTCCCTTGACAGTCAATAAATAGTCAATAAATAAGATTAACGTGACATACAACTTTCCTCTTTAATCTGCCATTTTTCACGATTCTGTCATGTTAACTTTATGTTTATCGACTATCAAGGGGAAAAGATAGTTTTCGCGGCATTTTACAAGTATAATCAAGCGACTCCAAGTATCCTTTCATCTAGATATTTTTTATTTAAAAATGATGCGCAGAATTTTTGGGCACGCGATTTATCTCTTCAGACGTCATCAAAAGTGAGATATCAGGATCTCTTTTTCCACAGCAGATTTTTCCAGTTCTTGGTAAATTGAATAACAGTTAAATCATATGCCTATCTTTTTTAGACGAAAAACAAAGGCAAACATATGATTTAATTGTTTGTTGACTAACCAAAAGGTTAAAAAAATCACGTATCGATTACACGGGAAAATCGACATCGATTTGCGCGCGAAATATAAGATGCGGAAATGCATGCGTCGCAATCCTTTCGTGAGCCCAGACATTTCTTTGCTACAGATACACGAAGATCATTACTACGTTTAGTCGTAACGCGATAGCATCGACGTGCGACAGGTTCTTCCAACCGAGTATTCAACAGCCAAAGTTCAACTCTACGAGATCGCGTCCTCTCGTGCCGAGATAAGCGTACCGGTCTCGAGATCAACGACACGCTGTGAAGTAATTGGTCGAGCAAATGATCTGTTTGCAACAGATTCGCAGGGTTCAGAAGCAACGTGTAATGCTTGTAAAGACCTATTCAGACAAACTTGCAGAGTCGTACATGCACAAAGAAATTAACGAAAAAAAAAATGAAGAATGAGAAAGGATGGAGAAGAAGGTACAAGGAAATGATGGAAATTGCAACGACTCTCGTTACCTCGGAACAATAACGCTAATGAGCTACTTTGCCCAATGAGTAACGCTAATAATACACTAAGAGAAAAAAATAATCGATCTCATTAAGATTACAATCACTTTCAGCGCAAACTATATTTTTTGTTATATCAACAAGAAAATTGAAATAACAATGTATAAGATTTTTATACGTTATTATTAATAAAACATACTTCAGAAAAATAGTATTGTGCACATTATAGTAAAAAAATGTCAAATATTTTTTCCTCTGTATTATGTTACTTTTTTTGATCGTGTATTTAATATAAAAGACATCTTTTCATTGCTTTTCGTGTACAACTTACTGAATCATGATCACTTGATTTCCTTCTACATATGCAATATGTGATTTACTTATTTTTTTTTACAGTAACAAAAACAAAGTAAAGCTTTGAGATTCAATATTAATATAAAAGAAGGGGCTAATAAAAGTCTAGCGCTGATATGTCTACGATATTACACGGAGTTTTGTAATAAAAATTACAAGGAAATAAAAATTTAGTTAGATGAACCAATTTCTAGTAAATAATGTGCATATTCAATTATTATTATTATTAGCATAATCACAAAAGTGGAATCTCTCGATTACAATTCTTTCACCATGCATATCATTAGCATTTTATAGCAGAGCAAAAATAATCTTATTTTTAGTGAAATTCTCTTATATAAACATACAACCAAGAACTTCTATAATGCCGTATCCTAAGTGAGAACTTTTACCAGAAGAATATTTTTCTTCTAATAAGAAAATATTCTAAGCAAAATATTATTTTTCATTAGAAAAATAATATTTTGTTTAGAATATTTTCCATTTCGTTTTGAAAGAACTTTTTAGAGACTACACATAAGAGGATTCTGCCATGGACGAGATTATATTTTCCGGGGTAAGTCACAAACTTTCTTTTTCTAATGTAACAAGTTACTTGTCCTGATGAGTAACGAGTTACTTTGATAAAAAAAAAAAAACAACCTTCTCAATCGGCTGCGGCTTCGACGCGTTAACCGCGGAAAAACGATCGCGCCGATCTGTCCGGGACAGATCTCGCGTGCTTTCCACCCGTAATTCGATTTCTTTTCGTTCGCCATAGACAACGCTGCGGAAGAATCGGCGAATGTAACGAACTATGACTGTAGCGACAGGTGGTGCGCGACAGCAGCGAGGGAACGATACAAAGGAGGAAATATCAGAACAATCCAGAGACTTTAAACGAGCTCGTCCCTACCTATCGTCTATATAGTTTCGCTTTTCCTCTCGCTGTCCTCTGCTGCCGCGCCACGAGCTCGTCTGGTTTTCCTCGCCGCCCTCTATATTACTGCTTGATATCGATCCCCCTTGATTTTCTCTTTCTATTACTTTCTATTATAAAGTATCAGATCACGACAACCAATCACGCAGGATAAATAACTGTCGGCTAATACACAGTTACCGGTCAAGGATCCTCGCGAGCGAGCGAGCAAGAGAGAGAGAGAGAGAGAGAGAGAGAGAGATTTTATTGGCGCGAAATTAATTTTTACACTCGTGTCAAATTTCCGTTTGTCAAAACGCTAGTCTACGTATTTCTTAGGAGAAATAGCAGTTGCTCGGTAGATGGATTTTCACGGAACTTCATTTAATCGTAAGTAGACAAATACACCGTCAGCGGATTGTTTGAAATAATTAACTGTCATATTCTATTTCCAAGTTTCACTTGTATCTTATATATTCTATGTAAAATTAAATATATGAACGTAATAAAAAAATGTATGAACTGCAATCTTGATGAATACACCGATCGACTGTATGAAAATTTCAGCCAGTGTAAGTGATGAGCACAACATAAAACCTACATTCGCGACGATCGACGCAAAAATTTATGGAAATTATCAAGCGACGCAATCTCTCTTTGTTAAATAGCGGACCAAATATTCCTCGAACGTCGAATAACCAAATGATTTACTCCATAATCGAACTCTTCGTGTTATTTCCACCTTATTGGGATATGATTTTACCCTCAAAACGATTAAAGCAATATCTTCTCCAGCAACCTCAAACGGAAAAAACGAAACAAGAGGATGGATTCGCAAATATATCACTCAGCTGAAATTTTTGTCTGACTGGTTCTAGTCTGTCTCATGTCGCGAGTCTCAATCAGTTTATACGTCCTAATATGTTTTATCTGAAACACATCCACACACTCATTCTAATTCTCTAATTAATATAATTTCTAGTATTCGATGCGTGTATCTAAGAAATCGTCATTGTCCCATGAAACCGCGCATAATCAGAAACCCGGACCACCAACATTATATGCGCTATCACGTACATATATTCTCTCCTTCTCTCTCTCTCCTTCTGCTCTCTAGATTTCCCTCTCTCCCGTGGCCTTCGGAAAGTTCTCTCCCCTTTGCTCCATTCGTATTAAGCGTCACGATTGGGCGCCAAATGACAGCAACCGCGACTATGAGGGTTGCTACTACCAGAGGGATGAAGATCGCGGCACACGAAAAGTGAAGAAAGGGAGGAGAGGAGACAGACAGATAGAGCGGGAGAAAGTAACAGAGGGAAGGAGAGCGAGAAACAGAGAGAGGGGAGGGGGTGAACGAAAGGGAACGAGAAAGACGGGAAATGTGTGGAGAGAGCAGAGGGGCGTGGCAAGATGAATGATCGCAAGACGCGGGAGTATTGATCTCGGGAACTGTACTCTCTCTCCACGGCGGAGTCCTCTATCTTTCTCTTTCTCTCCGTCTCTCTCTCTCTCTCTCTCTCTCTCTCTCTCTCTCTCTCTCTCTCTCTC
>NW_022639552.1:217217-239834 GCF_010583005.1 Odontomachus brunneus
TCTCTCTCTCTCTCTCTCTCTCTCTCTCTCTCTCTCTCTCTCTCTCTCTCTCTCTCTCTCTCGTCCGCTCCTCTCTTCTTCGTATATACCATCTCCCCTTGCCCGCCGTAGTCTCCTCTCTTCCGCCCTTGCTTCGTCGTTCTATCTCGAGTTCTCTCTTCTTCTCCCTGTCTCACCCCATCGCTCTCTCTCTCTCTCTCTCTCTCTCTCTTCCGCGCGCGCGCGTCTCTCTCTCCCGAGGCTTCGCACCCCTGTTGTACCGGGGGGTGCCACGGCGGTTGGGTTCAGGGTCATGCGTGCACCCCTCTCGTCTCTCTATCACGATTCTTTCCGTCCTTCCTTCCTTCCTCCGGCGAGGGAGAGGTCGTCCCCGTCTGGATCGAAGCCGAAGAACCCGGGGAAGACCCTTCTCTCGCGCCTCGATATATCCAGACAACCAGCGACCAGTTCCACGACCACGGGAGAGATCGAAGACACCTCCGTTATTTCGTGCGTAACGCCAAATATATTTTAGCAATCGGCGCTAAGCATTCTTGTTCTGTCGCGAACAAGTTTTTGCGAAAGTATCGAAAATTCACGAGAAATACTCGTTACATCACCATGGTCATAGAGCCATTAGTGTGGCTGTTGACGCAGGTAAACGTTCCATGTTATTCTCTAAAAATTAGATTTTCAGATTACTAGAATCTAAATTTAAAATAAAATTCCCATCAAAATGAGTGAAAATTCATTTGAAGCGATAGTAAAAATAGAAAGAAGTGTCGTTCGGGATCGGAAAAGTAAATAACTCAGAATGGAGTTCTTATAATTTACGGAGAGGATATATTATAGTCTTTTGTTTCATATAAATTCTTGTTAATTTTACTATGTTTCTAATAATGTGGGAATAGACTGTGTGAGGTCTATTTTAAAAAAAAGGAACACAGTAAATTTCTCTAAAAATATAGCACACTGAGAAAAATGATTGATATTTCTCATTAGTGAGTTTTTCCAGCCATTAGATATTAAATATGGTAAAATATAGATGGCATTGTCTATAATAAAATACATAATCTAGCTACTATATCACCACTAACATTTTCAGGTAGAAAATCAAAACTGAAATTACGTTAATTTCATAAAAATTTCAAAAAAGCAGAGTTGAGAGCTTTTCTCGAGCTTTGCGTCCCATTCAATTACTCGAACTGAAATTGTTTTTTCGTGTGCAAAGTGAAAGGATACTCGATTACTGAATAACGTCCATCTATTCTTCAGTTGCAAGGTTCTACAGCAACTTTTACTATGAAATTCTCTCCGTATATGAATGAACTAAATTATGTTGAATTCATTTTTATGACGTATGGAGTACATCAGATTCACTCCTCAATTTTAAGTGAAAACATCCCCACGAATTTCATTCAAAGACACTTAAAGAATATGACGGAGTAATACTGATCTCGACTTAGATCGAATAGCGATGAGAAGGTCTGCTCGATTTAATTCGTGTGGAAAGACGCGAGCGTGTTCTTCGATAAGCTGAGTTTTCTTAGCTGAGCTACATGCGTTGTAAATGAATTATTGCTACGATGAATACACCACAGTCGAGTATTATTCTCCACGGGACATCGCGCATCGCAAATTGTCGCAAGAGGGCTTAACACGGCCACTACTGTTTGTTGTCAGTAACAACTGAAGTACAGGATACACGGCAGGCGAACGAACGAACGAACGAACGAACGAACGAACGAACGAACGAACGAGCGAGCGAGCGAGCCCGACAACGTGATAGTCTCACGAAAAGTAATTACCGGCCTCTTATTCTGCAGTTATTACGACGAAAATGGCGGTCGAAAGGAAGCCATCCGCTGAGCACCTTCATTATTTTTATGAAGCGTAGAAACGTTTGAGGATGTGGGCTAATATTTTCTCGGCGGGCACTGCCGGCCGCTTTGTCGTGGAGATGGCGTTTCATCGAACCGGTGATTACACCGCTTTAATTATGATCCCGTCATATCGCGCGACGCGAGGAACGCGATCAGAACTTCTCTGTGTACCGCGAGAAAAAAGATCCAATCTCGCGAGTGCGTTGTAAATTTGCGGCAATTCGCTCGTCAGACGCACGCGAACTGCGCACAATTTTTCGGCGTATTCGATTATTCATTTCGTGGATGAAGGACACACTTTATCGTGCTTTAATCACCCCATTTTTCATTATCGCATTTTTCATTATAAATACGGAAATTCGCTCGTTTATCTGGTTTACCGTTAATTCTTGAGTCAAAGTGTCGATTTCGATCGGATTCGATTCCCGCTTCGGCGGGACTGGAAATTGCATCCAGGGAAATACAACGAAAACAACGAAAGTCAATTCGGTTTGGGGTTAAAGTGGTGCCACTCTAGACTTCTTATAAAGTATGTAAAGAATGTCGCGTCTTTCAGCTTTCAAATTTCAAACTAACCTAAAACTGACTACCCTAAGAAAAACGAATATCTGAAGAATGAAAAACATTTATTATTCGGTGGGTACTAATAGCATATCTCCATACATCCCAAAATGTCTTTCTTGAGGAAAATTTCACTAAAAACTTATAGTTCACGTATACTACGGATTTTCAGTAAACTTTTTCTCAAAAGGATGTTCCGGAATGCATACTTTTAAGTTTAATCTTTTTTTGTTTAAACAGAATAAACGATTTCATTCGTGAGGAGCTAACTCTAGTTGAGTTTCGTCGGTGTCTAGCCATGAAATAGTCAATTTATGTCCAACATCATTGCTAGCCAATAATACAACGCACATTGCTCGTAGTGACTAGATAAATAAGTTAGCCGATGATCAAAGAAACGTCATTACAGTTATGAGATGAAAAACCAGAAGTAGTTATTGGCCAGTAATGTGAAAGCGCTTAATATTGCTTTTTGAGATTTTTATGAAATTTAATGTAACTTTAAGTTTGATTTACTACCTAATTTTAAAATGCTAATGTATAGTATAATACAACAGCTAGATTCTATATTTTACAACCGTCATCGATATTCTATCATATTTGATATGTAATGGCTGAATAACAATTAGATCACAGACCAGATTCTATATTTCAATGAATAATTGACGAATTAGTGACGAGTTAGAAAATATAATCAATTTAGCCTGTACTAGCTAGCTACTAGCTTTTGATCTAGCCAGGCCGACTAATTTCGTTTTCACTCGGGAAGGAAATATATATTTTTTCATTTGAAACATATTGTATATTAGTATGAGCGAATACATTAGCACCTATCGAATAAATTTAAACACACATATATATATATATATATATACTTATATATACATATATGTATATACTTAGATGGCAATCTCCAAAACCTTCTCCTTCTTGAGGAAAATTTCACTGAAAATTTATAGTTCACATCGAATATACTATGAATTTTCAGTGAGATTTTCCTTGAGAAAAACATTCCGGGATATTTAAATCTAAATAACAAATATTTTTGTCTCTTAGACATTTTCTCTTTCAGTGTGCACATACACCTAGCTGGTCTCAAAATTTGATTTAAGACCCGCAAAGCGCCGCCGCGGTGTTGAATATAAGAAATTGTTGGATGGTGCCGTCACGGCACCATCGGGCCGCGAAGGGTTAATACTGGAAATTTGGGTTTAGCCGCGAGCGTGGCGACACTGTTACAGCACACTCGTGCTCGATTCCGGCGTGTTTACGGAGAAATGGTCGAAAGAGAGCCGAACGACGGTGAATACCACGTACACGATGTACGGCATTTCTTCCCCGCATGATCCGTGATTACCCTCGGAAGCGTATAATCAGGAAGTGCGCGGCAAATATTTCCCTTTCCGCAGCGGTTGCGACGCGCAGAAAGCTCGATGGGTGTCGCCGGCGCAACAATGTATCCGCAAATGATACCGTAAGTAGCGCGGAATAATCACAGGTTACAATGAGAGAAAAAAAGAGAAAGAGAAGAAGACAGTTGGCGAGCGAAAGACGCTCTTCTCGCGAAGACGCGCGCACCACCCCCGGCGTTTCGCCGAAGCGCGGGGTAAACGTTCTTTCTCTCTCTTTCTCTCGTACGGAGGTATCGATGCGCGACCAGCGAGCATTTATTATTCAGACGACACTGTGTACTTTGTCTGTCCTTCTGTCTGTCTGTATCGGCAAATGATAAAACCTGAGTCGCTTCCGGCGCGCACGTTCGCCGACATATCGACGACTGTAAGTCCGTCGACAACGGCCGGCTGGCTCGCGTCAATTTGGATGGAAAAGAAGGTCTTCGGATCGCACGGCGGGGCGCTGCATCACTTATTCACCCATGTCGTGGCAGTACTCGTTGGTTATACCGCTTAATATCCTTGCGTTAACTATGTATAGCAGGCGACCACTCGTATGCGCCGTCGTACGTTTTACGAGGCGTGTAAAGGAGGCATGTCGTTATATCGGACGACGAAGTCTACGGCGACGTAGTCGTCCGGCAGAATGTACTTTTCCTCGTTGCACGTAGCTACTTTTCTCGCGCGATTACCACAGTATGCTATAGAGCGCGATCCTCTGTACGACGGGAATTGTGCTAATTGATACAAGTTCGTGGGGTGGTCTCGTACATGCAATATTAATGGGATTCCGACAGTAGAGTCGGTTGACGTCAAACATCGCCGCGTCGGTTGATCGAATTTCATGGTAACGTCTGCGGTATTAATATCGTTCCGAGAGACGCGCTCGATTTTCTATTCGGAAAACATTATGCCGGAAGGAACGTCGCTGTGGATCGATCTTGGGGTAACGTGCACATTGCATTTCGTGTCGATACGCGGGAAAGCGACTCGATCCGAGTGCATCTCGCAGAAATATTTTCCGGTTGTGGAAAGAGCAACGGCCGCGTTTCGGAAAATGGGAGCGAGAGGGAATGAGAGAGAGAAAGAGGAGGGAGGGGGGGTCATCGATAAATTTGTTTTTTTTTTCACAAAAAAAGCCTACTTCTAGTGTTCTATATATTAAAAACGCGATGCAAGGTTAAAAATTTCCAGAAAAAATATATATTATTCGACACGCAAGGTGCACTAATTGTCATTTAGTGTAAGGGAATGAATCTAGAAAGAAAGTATTGTTACACCTCAATTTAGTCAAAGGAATAAAACCCAGAAGGCAAAACAAAAAAAGATTTCCCAGATGAATGTAAGTCTTTCAGGCTTGATTTTCTGAGTTACAGCAATAAAATTAAAAAGAATGTTCGTAATATGCTAATACACATCGGGCAAAGGAAAATGATTAGGACATGATCTGAAACTCTAACGAGAAAGGAAGCGTTTGAAGCATTATTTTTTTAATTATATGTTTCGTAATGGAAAATAAAACCCCTGAGCGCAGCCTACATTCGCAGCATTGTCTTCATTCGTTCTAGGCTCTGGATTCACTTTCTGAAGCATCGGCATGTGAAAAGTCAAGCTTCAGTCTGTGTATATATCTAATTAAAGAAATTACACACAATGTGTCGAAAATCTTATGAAAATTCGTACAACGAACTTCGCGAGCTTTCACTTTTTATGAACGTCGTTCCGTAAGCACACAGATTAACGCCTAGAGTATCGTGCGTTTAATTTGACGTCTAAACATTTAACAAAACGATTGAATTGAAGCTTTCTTCACTTGTCTCTTTTCATCTGCGACTTAATAGCTGTTTGATCTGTTGTAAGTTGGTAATTTGGTGAGACCAAAGAGATAGTTCTTCCGTGTGAATAAAATGGAAAATAGAAAGCCGATTTGATCTCGCTAATTTTAGAGCAATGTTTTACTGATTCCAGTTATGTGTGCAAGTCGAGTGACAGCAATTAACTCTTCTATTGATGGGAAAATGTCTCGACGTTACGACGACAATCATCGATTCGAGAGGAGCGAAACACTCAAGTTCGATCGTCGAAAGAAGCACTTCTCCGTCCGTGGATGTCGAGCTCTGTGACCACGAAATATTTCACAGCGGCTCTTCTGCTCGCGCGCGCGAGTAAAACTTTCCGCGAGATTCTCGGATAAAAAAGAGGGACAAGGGTAAAAGGGTATTTTTGCCACCCCTCCTCCTCCTCCCCTCCTGCTCCTTCTCCTTCTCCTCTTTCGCCTCCTGCTCCTGCGCCTCCGTAGCTGCGAAGGATCCGTGGCGTGCGGGCTACAGGAATTCCTGCGTGGGACTGCCATGCCCCTCTCTCACCTCCCGATCCCTCATGTACCACCCAACGTCAGTATGGACGGCAGCAGGACGAAGGACGAAAGGAAGAAGAAAAGTGTAAGGAAGGCGCGCGGAGATAGATCAATAACAAACCATTATGGACCCTCCGGGTTGCGAAGCGAACGTCGTCGTCGTCGACGATTTACCGCGTGTTTCTTTCGTAACGCCATGACTGTGCGAGAGAGAGAGAGAGAGAGAGAGAGAGAGAGAGAGAGAGAGAGAGATTTCGATGCGCTAATTATGTAACTTATTTTTGTATAATTTTGATAAAATCTGATCTGCGGGAAAATGCGAGTATGAAAATGCGACTACATTGACACGACAATAATAAAGGAAACAACAAGATACGCATAGCAGTGCTCACGACGCCGTGTTTATGCCACCACGAGGTCTCCGGCGGCGCTTTTATATCGTTAAACAATTCTTCCGAACAGTATCGAGAGGTAAAACGCACGTGTGTTTTCCTGTCTGACTCGGCGCATTCGTCCGATTCTCAATTAATTTCGCTTGAATTAGTTCTCATGTTAAATGTGTTCAATGACTTATTTCATCGTATCCAAAACGATAAAGTTTCGCGCCATAACGGGAGTGATCAGAGTCGCATTGGTGTCGGTTTTTTGCAGCTGCATGCGTGTTAAGTTAGTCTCGATCCTTCTCAATTGCAGGATGCACTTCGAAGTGGATCCTGCGGTTGAAAAGACGATGACAGAACGATTTAAATTAATTGCGCAGGGACGAAGGATTCAAGAGAGAATCAGGTCGTGAAAAGTATCGGTGGCGCGGAAAATGGAAGGGAGAGGGAATAAGAGAGTGCGGATAAGAAATCGATCGCGATGAGAACATCGCCGCAACATTCAAGTAAAAGCGAAAGGTCTTACTACGAGATGGACGATCTCCTCTTTTTTCGTGTCGAGGGCAATGGGCGAAAGAGCCTCTTCAAGTATCCACATAACGGCGGCCGCCAACACCACGGAACATATCTACGTCGAAGAGACTTGCGACCCCTCGAGTCGCGCACTCGCAAATCACGCACACATCACAACTACGGCGACTCGTTTTCGCACGAGGATCACTCATTTATGCCGGACAGCTGAACGATCACACTAGTCGTTGGCAGAGAAAGAGAGAGCGTTGACTGCGCTCGCGACAACTGTGCGTACGCGAAATTCCATCGAAGGTCACACGTTCGATGACATTTAAAATCTACTTCGGGGTGGCCCAGTTCCCTAATGAGAAGAACTTGTTGATGGTAGTGGCGAGTCGAGACAGAAAGAGAGATAGAGAAAAAGAGGAAGCTAGAGAGAAGAGAGAGAGAGAGAGAGAGAGAGAGAGAGAGGGAGAAAAGACGAGGAAGGAGGAGAGAGAGAGAGAGAGAGAGAGAGAGACAGACAAAAAAAAAAGACTTGTTCTGTCGATTTTTCCAAAGTCTATAGCGAGATCGACGCTTCGTGTCAATTTCGCAGTCGGAGAACGGATGTTGGAACGAGCTCCCAAGGCCGGCATTTTCCGACATCATTTCGCTGAAACGGCCATGCGTGGGCCAGCCCGGTACAACTCGTCGCTTCTCGGCGTGCCCGGTTATGAGAGCAACATTAGCAATCGCGAAAGAGAAGGTCCACTTGCCTCTTGGGAGAATCTCGTCTCGGTCTCTCCCGTAACACTGGGTGGTACGCACTGCAATAATTTGCAAGAACTTCCCCTACGTCTTGTCATGCGACCTCGTCAGCCATACTGAACCTCGGCGAGTACCACCCTGCATGATCTTGAGACTCGTCCACGACATCGCGACATTCGGACGACGACGATGAAAGTCCTCTGGAGCTCTGTTCCTCGTGAGTGACGGACTTGAAGCCGCTCGTGCGGAGCAACCTTGGTTGCCGCGCTCTTTCCAATGCGCGACGCAGCAGCCGGTATGCGATCTTAAACTCCGCGTGATCTCGTGCGGAGTCTAGCGTATCTATTTTACGTCTGGATTATCCGTCTCGTCACGAAATTTCCCTCTACTGTCCTACTTAACACGGCACTTTTCGATTTATCTTCAAACATCCTTCTTCTTCTTTCCCTCCATCCCTTCTTCCCATGACGAGGACGACAACGACGATTACCACGAGAACGGTGAGGATGAAGATGACGACGACGATGAGTTAGTTACGTCGACCGAATTTTCGCGAACACTTCGGCGGCGGATTCCAGTCGCGAAACGCCGGTAGGACAAGTATACTCGACGACGATAACGACGACGATGACGATGACGACGACGACAACGACGACGACGACGACGATAACGACGACGACGACGACGACGACGATAACGACGACGACGACGACGACGATGACGACGACGACAACGATAACGACGACGACAACGACGACGACGATGACGACGACGATGACAAGGACGACGATCTCGAAAACAGCGGGGCGACTCGCGCGTGCAGCTCGTTTTCTCGACGCGTGAGAAAATAAAAGAAAAACGAGAACCTCGCGGAGTTCCACCGGCGCACTTGTCCTCTCACGGATCGCACTTCGCCGATTTTCATGACTCGCCGCTGCTCTCTCACCCGGCGGCGAGTCCCGAGACCGGACGACGACGACGACGACGACGACGATGACGATGACGACGACGAAGACGACGAGGACGTCGACGCGGAGCAACAACGGCAGACGGGCCGGACATTTTGCGGTAAGAAGAACGCGGTCCTACCG
The DNA here is from genome assembly GCF_010583005.1 of Odontomachus brunneus. Lineage (NCBI taxonomy): Eukaryota > Metazoa > Arthropoda > Insecta > Hymenoptera > Formicidae > Odontomachus > Odontomachus brunneus. Next base: position 226,125 of record NW_022639552.1, read on the forward strand.
GCTAATAAATCTGCTTTTAACGTGGCGATCCGACGTACACGCCGGGTTCTTGCCGGCTCCACCAAAGGCACGATCGCTCTGCGTGTCGATGCCCCCCACCGCACCCCCCCTCCACCGGCGCTGCCCTCCGCCGCCCCCAGGGGCGGATGGCAGCAACGCAGAGCGCCGTCGCCACCGTCCTGAACCGACGAGGGCGCCACCGAGCGGCACCGACGCCGACGCCCGCGACCGCGACCGATCGATAGCCGCGACTGACGACGACAACGACGACGACGACGACGACGACGACGACGACGACGACGAGGAAGAGGAAAAGGATAACGAAGGCGTACAACTGCCGATCATCAGTCGCAGTGTTCGCGAACCCGAGCACGAGACCCTAATAAGACACGGTGTTCGCGGGAACTGAGTGAAGAGAAAGGATTAATTGTAAAAACCCGATTTTCGCAAAATTTGACCTCGCAATCGTTTCTTTCTCCAACGTCTAGAGTCCTCGGTGACTTCCACCGAATTCTACCTGAGCTGATCGACGATTGGACCGGAGAAGAAAACACCTGCCAATTTATTTGGGGGACATAGAGTTGACTGTCGCGAAAGAAAGTTTATTTCTGCGAGTAAACTTTATGTGCCACAAATAGATCTTCGAGTTCTTTCTCAATATAGTCGACATGGGAAATAAAACACGGTTTGTGTCTCGTTAAAACGAGTAAGAAAAATCTCTCTCGGTCTCTCTGTAGCCTACATTCAAAATTGCTATCGGAATATGAAGTATTGCTTACTCTATTTTGCTAGCGTGCATGCAATTATTAATCTCGCGGTTATCGATGGACGACAGGCAAATTACACAGCTGGAAATTGCTGTTGGCAATTCTGTCGGTTGATCATCGACTGGTTTAATTGGTGAATTTGGTGAAAGTCACACTTAGACTGACTCACGAACTATACATGTTTCACATATACGTCGTCAAGTATCGGGGGACGAGAGATGTCTATAATTTAATATGAGAGATTCGCACAGATTCTCTCTCTCTCTCTCTCTCTCTCTCTCTCTCTCTCTCTCTTTCTCTCTCTATAATAGATTTACCGAGTCTATCCCGGTGTTCAACGAATCCCGTGCAACGTTTAGTCACTTCCACGATCATCTATCGTTTTCATCAAATATCAAGAGAATGGGAATCGCTCAAGATGATGAAATGAAATAAATGAGAAGTGTTAAGTATCAAATACATTTTGCATAATGAAACATGTGATATTCTATGTTGTACGAGAATTTTAACAAAAAGAAATAATATTCATTGTCCCTCACTTTCTATTCAGAAGTTCTGAGTTGGAGCTTGCAACATTAAAGAAATAAACTGTAAACTTATGTTACTGTAAAACTAGAAACCTAGTGTTGCACAAGTAATTGTAACATGAGCACACATCTCAGACAGAATATAGTACAATAAATAAATTACGATGCTAATTGAGAGATTGATCAGCATACTAAATGCATATTTCTCTTATAGATTTTGAGCAGTCTTTGCCCACCCCTACTCCCGTCACCCCCGTCAAGGGGAAAAATTAACGGCACCGGGGTGTCTAATATTTTCGTAGGGGAATATTCCGGGTGGTATTCCACGCGGAAGCTCTTCCAGTAGTTGAGTTCGTGGATCAGATCGGAGAATGCGTTATGCATCGAGCCGCCCCTGCTGGGACTTCCTTCTCGTACACAATCCGTACACGGCGTCATACACATCGCGAGTAATGCGAACCGGACGAAGGAAGTAGGGGAGGGTATATAGAAGGAGACGACAGAAGGGGCAGGAACGGCAAGAGGGAAGAGGAGGGAAAGAAGTTAAGGGAGCGCGAAAATGCAAGTGCGTGCGTGCGTGCTGACATGCGTGCGTGTGTACTACGCGGCGAACAGAGAAACGGAAAGGCTGACGAGCACGACCACGAGAGGGGCGAAAGGCAAGAGGAAGAGAGAGAAGAAGAACGTATGTATGCATAAAAAAGGGACATTTTTTTATGGAAAGTATCTTTATTTTAGTGTATTATCAATAGTGTATTAGTATCTTTATTTTTGACATGTTGAAATTATATTGCGTAAAACGAAGATAAGTTACGTGGAAGAATATATTTTACATTCACAACGAAGAAAGATCCGTGTTCTTATTATCCAGAAATAATTTTCATTAATGGAAAGCGCCCAAAATATTGATTTGAGAGTGTGATGTTAAATACCATGGAAGGAGATACCATTATCATCAAAATAATCATATTGTATTTTTGTCCTATTACAATATCCAAATAAAATTATAACATTATTGAAATTAAAAACTTAAAAAATTCTTCGAACACAATTATATATCGTTGCTTATGAATGAAGCAATGATTGTTTTAGACATGAAAAACAATGATATATATATATATATATATATATATATATATATGATTGATTTAGATATATTAATTTTAACAGAACAGAACGAGAAAGAGAACCTGAAGTATTACTTGGGGTATACATCGTATACTCAATCCAACATTTTTTACTTTTCTTCATAACAGTTATTTTTTAATAACAAGATTACAGCTTTTCCTTCGCGTTGAATCGTATTAAATATATTCTTGCGAGTAACTCTGCGTAAACTCATTTGAAGATTAACATGTCAAAAATCAAGATATTTTCCAAACAAGAATGTCTCTTGTTTCTGTGCGCAATGTATGTATTTATGTGTGTGTGTGTGTGTATGTGTGCGCGTGGGTGGGAGTAAGATAGGGCGGGAACGTCAGATAAGAAAAGTCATCACGGCCATTGCGCGCGCCGCACTATGCCGTCATTCATTGATTGCATCGTGGAGAGCGCACGGTCTGTTGTGGCGAGCGTACGCTCTACGCCGTTAATGTTCGCCGGAGAAGAGAGCAGAGTAGAGTAGGCGAGAGGGAATGGACGAACCAACGAAAGAGCAAGCGAACAACGAGCACGAAAAAGATAGAAACGACGAGCGAGCACGGCAAACGAAAAGAAAACGAGCCGGATAAGACAGACGGGAAGAGGGAGGATAGAAGGGGGAGAGGAATGAGAGGAAGGGAGGAGCGAGTACGAGGAAAGCACGTCGGTTACAATCACATACAGTTCGTTCGTTCGGACTGGAGATTCCATAATCGGGAATGTGGTGTGATGTGAAAAATATTTTGATCGAATGGGTGCCAAAATTTTATCAGCAAAAATCATTGCTGCCGGTTATTCATTCGTGTCAGCACGGACTCGCACACACACAATAATTATAATGATAATTTATAATGATGATTCCCGCTAAAATAATGTCTAACGATGTATCCTCGACGCTGCGGAAAATCAGCGCTCGCGGAGAAAATTAATGCAGCAAACAATCCGGAAAAAGAAAGACAGTAAGCGAGAAACAATTTTTCGAGTAACAGCCTTCGAATGCCGAGAACTCGCCTGTGTAAGAAAGAAGAAATATCAGAAGAACAAGCTTGTCGTGCTTGCGTAACAGCGACAAACATTCAGGAAAATAAGCGAGCGAACAAGAGAGCGACAGAGAGAGAAGGAGAGAGAGGTGGAGGAGGGAGAGAGTGGGAGATAAGTCATTATGGTCAATGTGCGTGGCCACGTCATACATGCCAGACAGTCATTCATTGATAGTATCATAGTATGGCCGAGCGTACGTTGCGCAGCTCGCGGCACGGTACGCACGTAAGCTCGCGTGGTTAGGTAGTCACGGCAGAAAGAGACATGACGACTACGCGTAAACGGCGGGGAAGTACGGGTGCGATCGAAGACAAAGGAGAAAGTACTTTGTGCGCACGGCAAGAATGAACAGAGCGTGTAATCGCGACTGCCGCGATACCACCCGTCGTCGTTTTACTGATACACGCGGGACGAGCGATGCCAGGAAATTTCGAGAGACGAGTACTACCTTTCGAATTTGCAAAACGGGGATGTGAGATGAAGCGCTTTTCTGAAAGTAATTGCCGTGTAACTACTTTTAAATGCCGCTATTCTGTAACTCGCTTCCACAGAATATGTGATGAAATAGTCGATGAAACAAAAGTTGTGATACTCTTATTCTCGATGAACTTGAAAACGCATACGATAACCAATAGGAAATTTTAACTTCCGATGATTATTCAAGAAACAAAATCTCTTATATTGGATATGAATTTGTTGCGAGACAATGAGTTTGCGAAACTCGTTAGAAAAATACGTAACCTTTCTGCCATTGACTATATACTACTCGCGTTTCCTTCTGTCGCGACATTGCGTCAAAATTGTGAGTGAATGGTCTAATTATGATCTGTTTGGATATTTGCAAGGCATGATATTAATACACGGAGAAGATTTTATAGTAAAGATTATTATAGGATTTTATAACGAATAGGTTGACTATTTTTTCGTTTTCATATGTGCTATTTATATTTTATTAGGTGTGAGAATTAAAAATGTCGATTTTTTGCTTAAAAAAAACCTCGTTTATTTGAAAAAACCGTATAATATAATTTTATGCAAAGTATTTCCCTTTACTAGCTATAACTTTTTTCCCATCTTTTTGGCAATTGATGGATACCATCATAAAAGAATTGTTCGTCTTTGGAAGCGATCCATTCATCGATCCATTTTCGAGTTTCTTCAACATTTCTGAAGTGCTGCTCAGAAAGACCGTACGTCATCGATCGAAACAAATGATAATCGGAAAGGGCAATGTCTGATGAATATGGCGGGTGGGGTATCTTATCGAAGCGCTTCCAACGTTTCCTGGACCGGCCTTGCAACATGTGGCCTTGCATTGTCATGCTGGAAAATCACGTTGTCGTGTCTTTTAGTGCATTCTGGGCTAGCACGGCTAGCTTTCAAAGCACGGCTTAAATTAATTGTCGATAACGTTCAGCATTAAGCTTTTCACCGGATTTCAACGTAATACACCACGCTTTTCTGATCTCACCAAATACACAGCATTACCTTATAACTATGAATATTCAGTCTTAGCTGCGATGTTGATGGTTCATCTGGCTTTACATACGACTTTTTGCGTTTGAGATTATCAAAATAAACCCATTTTTCATCGCCAGTAATTATTCAATGCAAAAACGACTTTTTTCTTTCTGAATCTTTGAAGCAACAATTCACTGGTCATCAAATGTCTTACGATGTCTCTTTCTTTGAGCTCATATGACACCCATTTTCCTTCTTTGTGAATCATTTCCATGGCTCGTAAGCGTTTGCCGATAGTTGATCGATCAACATTTAATGCTTCGGCAAGTTGTTCTTGCGTTTGACATGAATCTTTATTCAATAAACCTTCCAAATCTAAATCTTCGAACTTTTTCGGCTGATCAGAACGATATTTGGTCAAGTAGTACCAGTTTTTCCTATTAAATTCTACTGTAATGTTAGTGATAATAATCTTATATTTACATGTTACTACTATCACTTTCCTGTTAAAACAACCAAAAAAATTATCAGAGCGAAAAATATCTATAATTTTAGTTAGGCTATTTTTTCTCTCAGTGTACTATGCTTTTAGTGAAATTTATTATGTTCCTTAGCAAGATAGATCTTACAGTCTACTCTTGCATTATTAGAAAATTAACAAAATTGAAAAGAATTTATATAAAAAGAGCTATATTTTCAGAATTGAATTTGGAGTTGGATTTTATTTATATCATATGATGCACATGACATTATGTTTGCAATCATGATTCAACGGAAAAATTCAACTCAAAATTCAAATCTGAGTATCTCACGTGAGATGAGCTTCAAGTAACGACAATTAACACGGATCACAGAGAAAACGAATACCTTTCCGATGAGAGATACTAGAAAACAATTTGGGAAATAAGAAAAGGATGATTATTTTAATAGCGAGACATCAGTAATTGCAAAGTTAGACGATTTAAACAATTAAATTTGAACGTACAGGCTACAAGAATGTGAATAAATAAGTCAGGATTTTACTTTCCAAGTCACGTTTTTGATCGCGAACTTTAATGGGCGCTCTCGAGATATACGAAGATATCAACGAAGAGAAATCGCAACTAACGACTTTCGACGAGGTTTCTCACCCCCAAGTTATCCGATCATGCTTATTTATATGTAAAAATTGTCACGTGAAAGAATAACCATTGAAAATTGTTGGTTGATTCATCGCTTGAAGATCCGTAGTGAGCGATACACGATATGTTTCGACGAGTACACATACACAACCTCGCGTTATAGCGCAGGCCGGGCGGAAGAAAAGCGAGAACTAAAAGCCAAAGTAGAGGATACGGGTCGTGCGACTTTGATGCGCGTATTAGTGCACACGAATATACACGAGGAACAAGCGGAAAGCACGGAAAAATCGCAACTCGCGTTCGCAAAATGCCGCGCGAAACAAAGATATCTCTACCGTGACAGATCGCGTTAATTCTTTTTCATCTGGCGTTCGAGAGTTAGACGCTGTTGCACCAGAAAATATCGAAGTTCCCGTTACAACATTCTCTCTAAATTCCAGTGAGTGAAATTCTGTTGGAAAAGTAGAGTGACAAGTCGAGCTATTCGAAGTAAAATGATTCTTCATAGTCAGGATAAATCGTTTCTATCGTGAATCGACGAGTGAATATCTCCATTCGAAATCGAAGGGCGAATCTGATCTAATCGACTGAAACATTCATTTACGTGGATAAAGAATTCATTCCAGCTCAGAGTTAAACATTCTCGCTTCTTCTGACTCCAAGCGGTAGTATTTTCATTATGAATCTTCACTCGTGTTGAGTGAGATTTCGCTCCTAAGAAATATAGACATGTATTAATAGTCATTGCCTAAAGCTTGTGTCTCAGGTGAGACAGTTAAATTTGAATTCAGAGTCAGATGCGACCTTTCTCAGTCGGTTCGTGACTACAAATGTGATGTCGTGCATAAAATAAAAGTACCAATGTCCGATCACATACCTAATCTTGGACATTCTTTTATTGTTTTCATTTTTAAATATAAATATTTAAATTTTTAACATAAGATATATATACAAGTATATACAGACATTCTATGTTGAAAGTTATAAAAAGAAATAAGAATATTCAGAATTAGATACGTGTCCGGAAATTGATATTTTTACCTTACAATGTACAATTCAAATAAAATGAAATCTAACTCTCCAAGAGTTCAGAATTGAATACACATACAAATTCGTTACAGAATTCTCACTCTGTGACGAATTTCAAGTAACGGCTAGTAACACGAGCCTCAGAGAGTACATTAGAAGAGCGCAAAATTGTTTAAGTCGGCGATACGCGATAATACACGGGGCTAGTCGGCCGTTGGTCGACTAAAAAGCGGGCGAAAACGAAGAAGACGACGCGAGTTAGGAGAAATGTTGCTCTAATTAAGCGACGTAAGTTTATTAAACCCGGGGCTTAAAATAGCGCACGACGCATTACCCAGGAATGTAAGGGCAGTCCGGTTTTATTGCCGGTCGGCCCTAAGATTAACTCGCACGAGCCGTTTCGCTCGGTCGCCTGGAATTGCTCGCGCTCGCTAGGAACAATGTGTTCTCATTGATGAACTGAGAAACGACGCGAAATCGATGCAGCCGCAGTCTTATGCGAGCTGCCCGAAAAATTAGAGCTGAACAATCGATCGCTCTCACGCCGTCCGTAAGATGTACGTATATACGTGTGTGTGTATATATGCATATATATATATATATATATATATATATATATATATGTGTGTGTGTGTGTGTGTGTGTATTTATGTATGTACATATTCGCGAGTAAAGAGGGGGAGAGAGGGGTAGAGACTAAGAACGATCGATCACCAGTCTCGCGTCTGAAATTAGGTTGACCGAAGAACCACTAGAAATATCGGAGCGAAGACTCGAGTCGTGATGAGAAGCGAGGCGCTGTGGAAAATAGTTTTCGACAACGAACGTAGAACCGTCGGCGGACATTTCGAAAACTCTTGTTCGAAATCAAGGATTCACACTTTCGGAATCGCGTCGACACCGCGACTGTTGAGTCTTTCGATTCATGTGCAGGCCTCGAAATGATTCGCCCAACATTATCGGTGTTTTAACACGTTTGTGTATCCGCAAATCGCTGTCGTATCACCACAAGTGTCATAATTTACTCAAAATACACTGCAAATACTAGTGAGCTCAGTGCTTCAATCGGGAATATCAAATTAAAGCAAACATTCGGTTTGCTTACTGCACAGAGTCGAGCCATTTTTTTTCCTAATGAGAGGAGAATAAGTTCTTTTTTTTGAGTACACATGATAATAAGGAAATTTATTTGTAGGATGTATAAAATTGGTTTCTGTGAATAAACAAATAAATTTTCAAGTCTTCCTTTCTTAATATAACCATTACTCAAAAGAGGAAAATAAAAATCTGTGTAATCGCTATTGTTAGCAGTAGAATGATATTTTTTGTGTGCACACGGTCAACAGAGAGAGCCAATGAAACGAAATGAGAGATATACCGGGTCCCCGATTACACCTATTTATGTCGTACCAATTCAATCATTAGTTAAGATGAAAGGTTTTTCTGTACAATTAAGGGAAATCATCGCGGTGAATATTCATCTTATTCTGATTGTCGCGTTCCCGACAACATCGAAAGGCAAGCTGCTCCCTTGAGAATATCGCATGCGCGATATTTTACGCGAAAATCTCTCACATAGAGTATTTTCAAGCGAATGTATGTGTGTATACGCGCGCGGATTTTTCGAGCAATTTCAATTTCAGCTCTTCCCCAAACGGAATTATCTAGATGTAAACAGGCATCGAAAAAGGACCAGATTATTTTCCTCGAATTAATTTTCGACGAATTAATTCTCTCGAATTAATTCTCTAACGATGATAAATCGTACAAAATTTTGTCTTTTATTTAATTTCAAACGCGTTTCACAGAATTTTCATTTGATACTTTATTGTCGAGACATTAAAAAATGAAAAACCGTGAAAGACACCGTCCAATCAAATGTCAGACAAGAGGACATCGACTCCAAATCGCCGCGGGTCTCTACGGGTAAAGTTTATGCGACACGTTCATTCCTCAATGAACGCTGTAAACCTCGATAAAAATGAGGAAATTCGTAATCTGTCGGTCCGCGATTTTTCAACAAGTACGTGATCTCTCTCTCTTTCTCTCTTTTTTCTCTCTAAAATGGCGAATATATCGTGCTTGTCTCTTTTAATACGTGTTGCGAATATCAAAGCGCGAATCGACGTTGACGGCACAGAGTCGGGAGAGGTATCAACGTAGAAGCCGCGGCCACGAGGGTCAGGATTAAATATAACCGTGGCTCGAGCTATTTATAAAGATTAACTTGTTGGCGAGATAACGAAGGAGGAGATGGAGACAACGGCGCTAAATTGTCCCAACAATTGCGCGGGAACCGACGGATTCCGGGGCGGCGTTCCTCGCGCCGCTTCGAGACTCGACCTCATTCTCGCCTCAGTCACCGTCGATCGTCGTGCACATACCCCGAGTCGAAATTTTACTTCTACATTAACCCTACAAACTCTGCCAAACTCTCGTGAGTTCAATTAAAAAATCTCAATATATAACATTGCATATTATCCTCTATCTGAATGATACAAGTGATGACTTACTACCGTAAATAAGTAATGGCTTTATTAGTAAATAGTAGTTTTCCTATTACTAAGTTTTACTATTAGATATTAAGGAAAGACTCAATTCAGAACTGTTTAATATTCTGTTCTTTCAATATTCCATCTTATTCGATCTTATTCTTAATTCTATTTAGCAACGTATTAATTATATAACTCTTAATCAGTTGTGGGTAGTGTACGAGCAAATATAAATTTAATGAAGACTGACGTGCAACAAATGGAATAAAACTATAGATTTTACTCTTATAATTTTATCTTCCTTTTGACGTTGGAAGTCTGGACAGAATGACAGAATGTTCAGTTTTTGACTGAGTTGAAAGTGGCTGCAAAAACACAGATGACACTTATATGTCGAATAATGCTGTGTGCTTTTACTAATAGATTTGAATTCCATATAACATAATAAAGTATAATATTTTAATTAAAGTATAATATAGAATAACAAGATTAAAGATAAACAAAAAAACGCATTGCATATGTAAGCGAATCGCGACTCAAGAGACATTATTAGACGTAAAAATTTACGAAATTTACATTAAGATCGCTATTCATAGTTTTGAATTATTTAAAACCTTTGATTAAAAGAAAACATAATTAATTATAGATTTACATTCATCCGTGTGTTATTCAGTCACTTATATTAATATCTTTTGTATATGACACACACACACACACACATATACAGGTTGACGAATAATCGAAAATTCATGAATTCATATTTGTCAAACAATGACGGACTATGAATGCCTAAATTTCGACTGGAGCAACTCTTTATTCCGCCAAATTTGCCAAACGTTTGTTAAAAACGAAAATCTTTTGTATAATAAATGATTTGACACACCTTGGAAATATATGATATATCGGCCGCGTCCCGACGTCCTGCGTCCTTCGTCCTGGCTTCTCGACCCAGCATCTTGCCCGCTTCGTCGTCATGCACTGACACTGGCACTAACGTAGAATACAATTCGATCGAAGATACACGAGTTAAATGACGCGATGGCAATGATAGCTCGATAAAGTATTTCAAGGACCGATGAGATAATTTAATTATCTGAGACAACTGCTAAATAACGTAACCGATGCGCGTAGTCCGCGGTATGTCGCGCGGCGGCTTGAAACGTAATGAACACTCGGGGAAGTATGACGCGGCGCGCGAACGCATGTTTGACCGCCTTGAAGGTCCGCAATGTTTTGATTGTTGGGATCACACGGCGTTCGGTAACGGTCGGCTATTGTTGACGACCAATAACGTTACGGGGTAACGTGTCTTTTTGCCGATTGTTTTGATATTTTCGTACTGACAGAAGAAAATGTCCGATACTTAACTATTCGATACATTTAACTACAATCACAGGTTTGGTATTTAATGTTAGATAATGTGTACAATAAATATCAAATTAATCCCGAAATTTTGGCTCTACGTTAAATCGCGAATGTTTACAACGTCATAAGTACTAAGTAAAATAGGTTTAATTCTAATGATACAAGTTACTCCTACTTTGATTCTGATCTATCAAATTATATGCTATAATATTAGCGATACACTGAGAGAAATTATCCGGTAAAAAATTAACAAACGGATATTTCCGAGCAAAATATCAAAGAATTTTTATATCAGTTGAATTATTTCTTTTTCTCAATACACACGTTCAAAAACTTTTCGTGTGTTACATTACGTTTGTACAAAATGTTTCATCGACTTGTTGAAAGGTTGAATCGGGTTCGCGTCGCGTTAATTAACACGCGTTTCTCCGATCAAACGGTAACTACGCGAGTGTTAATGTCACGACCTGGTATCCGGAGTATATGAAAGAGCAGCAGCAGGATGTTGAATCCCGGCAGCCAGGACGGAGGATGCAGGACGCCAAAACGCCGGCAACGATGCATCATGTATTTTCAGATATTTAGAGATACACCTTTCACATATATGTAATTTCCAAAAATTAAAAACAAGCAACAAATCATGAAAAATCATTAATAACCCTTATTAATATTTTCATTTACCCATATTAAACATTAAATTTACTCATCTGCACATATTCTCTCTCACATATTCTCAACTGAGTAGTTTATAATTATTGACTGTAAATTATAAAATATATAATTAATACATTGTGCTGAATGAAATTAAAAATGCAGGTGGAATTTAGAGATAATCGAATATTAGACAATTCTCTCTTGTGATGTCGAGTGGCAGTATTTTCCTTGTCATTTTGAGAGCATCTTGCTCATTTTACGCGAGACTCCGTTCTAAAGAAGCGGTGTTTCACTTCAAATCTATTTCTGGAAGAAATTTACAAAATAATCATTTAACTCCCAATGTATCGTTCTCGAAACCGACGGAATTAAGCAGCGTCCTCGTCGCGATTCGAATGATCCGAAGATCTCGCCGCTTATTACCTGTATTACTCGAAGTAGGTGCGATTGCTGTCGTTAACGCGCGCGTGAACAGCATTCTTGCGTTTACCGCGGCTCTGACGCTGGAGAGTCGTAAAACGGATGCAACGTGACGTCCGAGGTACGCGAGAAGCACGGAAAAAAGGAAAGAAACGTCGAAATGTTCGTCGATAAACACCGGTTCGCCGACGCTATGCGCTACTTGAGAAATACGGTGATACCGTCGCGAAGAGGAAGCCGATAACGTGCGCGTTAGAAGAGGGTCGTCGCGCCGCCGTCGTTATTCTATGGCGACACACACATCTATATACGCACGCACGCACGCACGCACGCACAGACGTGGTAAGAGCAGCAGTCTGGAATTTTATTTACACTACGCATTCACACGTGGAACGTGGCATACGGGCGGGCCGTTCACGTGCGCGCCGAAAAAGACGGGAGGAATGTCGGACTCGTTCATTGAGGAGGGCCACGTTTTACCACGTTTACCGCGCGATGCCTAACCGACCGACTGACTACACACTTCAAAAAGGAAAAAGCAGAGAAAAAGAACACCAGTGGAAACAAAAAGAGAAACCTCCCGTGTATAGTCGGTGGCAAAAAGGAGAAAGGTTGCGACCCTATCTTTTCAATGAGTTTCACAACGCATCCGTACCCAATAAGAGAGACGATATTTCCAGAAGATAAGTTTTCCCGTTGGACACTGGATACATCTTCAAGTCCGTGTTGAGAATTAATATCTCGATGGAAATTTTAGCTGACTAAAATAATCGACACAAATCAGTGATCAAAATTATTCAATCGTCATGTATATAATCACAAGTAATTTAATCGATTGATGAAACTCACTGTTAATCAGTGTACGATCGATCAAATAAATGTTTGATTAATAATTAATTCCATTAACCGACTTAATTATTCATGATTACACATACGTGACGATTGATTATGGTTGTTGATTTGCCAATTATTATTTTAGTCAGCAGATATTTAAATTTTAACGCTCTTGACACTGCTTGAAGTTCATCGAAGTAAAAAAGCGTTGCATTCTCTTTCTATCGACCGTATAAAAGACAAATATACAAGCGTGACATATTTTTTTCGACTATGAGGTCGTTTTTCACTGCAAAATATGATGTCAATTGTGTAAAATTTACACCCAACACATACACACAATTTTGAATATATGATAGCTTGCAGTAACTTACGACAACATAACTCGCGTTTACACCGACAGGATGCGTGCGAAAAATTCTCGATCTACAGGTATTCAATTTTACAGCTTGTGTCCATTTTGAAGCTCGTTTAAAGCGGAAAACACAACGGCTTAACTTCGTATCGCTCTTCTTCTCTGCGTATCGGACGCTCGCACGCGTGAGAAAGCAAAAAGCGAGAACTCGAGGGAAGCCGAGAAATATTACGACATATTCCGTCGTTATCTCGTTTTCCCGTCTCTTCTCCCTCTCCCCCTTCCAGCCCTCGCCCCTGAGAGCACCTGATAACACACCGGTCATACGCGCGCGCACCCGTCTACGATGCCTTCGCGTTATATTTAAGGGGGGAAATCCAATTAGAACGAGGAAAAATAAGCTATTTTCAAGAATTTTTTTGTAGGAGAAAGAATTTTTCTATATTTTTCAAACTTAAACATTTATTTATATATGTTTTGGACTGTCCATACGTATTTTTTTTT
>NW_022639552.1:240939-258446 GCF_010583005.1 Odontomachus brunneus
GGACATTTCGAATTTGCACTGTCGTTTTGTACAGGCCGAACTTCGGAGCTAAACTGAAAACCGGTTCTGCTCGATGCCAGCGCCAACGGACCCAACGGTTTCGACTAAACGTAACAATAGAAATAAAAGCCATCTACCAGGGGTGCGTTCCAAAACCTACAGTAAAACTATAATTACATCTCTATACGTTTTGGATCGCAGCCCTGAAAGGTAAAATCCCCGCTCCGGGTGAGTATACCTGCTGCGTGCTATTAGAGCCTCGACGCTGCTCAAGAGATTTGTTGCGCTCGGAGGCCATAACTTCCGAACGGCTGCGAATTTCGATTTAAAACGTTGGGAACATATTCTTACAATGTTAAATAAACATTTTATGCAAAAAAAAAAAATTCGATTTTTTGAAAGTTCTAATTGGATTTCCCCCCTTAAGAGAACCGTGTGCCGTTCGTTCGGCCAGCTCTCCATTTCTACGAGATTTGATTGATGAAACTATCGGCCGTATCGAACAAACGATGTTGCAGACACCAGATCGCGAGTACATCCCGTCGTACTATTTTTTCTCCAGAGTACTATACATCTTGTATCGAGTTGTAAAAAAAATCTATCTAAAAAATACCTCTATACTATGAGAGAAAAAACATAAAAAAAAAAATATTTATTCGGTGGAATAACATATTTACTTAAACCCAAATTCTCTTATTTAAAAAAAATAAACAATTGCTTTTTCCATGAAATGCTAAGGTTTTATGAAAAAAATATATATTTTTCTATTTGAAAAATATTTTATATTAATATAATATTTTATATATATTAGAGAGTATAAGGGGAAGTAAATATTTTTACGAATAAATAAATATCTTATAATTATTGATATAAAAATAAATACGTATTATTATTATTACATATTATTACCCAACAAATAAATATTTGTTCTTTTTTAGATATTAGTCTTTAGTGTATGCTCTTTAAAAGGAATATTTTGCGATTCCACTCACAATAAATACATAAATAAAACGAATAGACAACATCAATCTTAGGTCAACTGGACCCTCTCTCTGCTCTAAACTCTAAATAAATTTGATAAATAAATTCTAAATAAAATATTAGTCAGTATTTTTTGGTCAGTTACTTGCCAAAAATAAGGCAAGAAAAAATGGTATTTAAAAATAAAACTACAAACCACTTCAATAATAAACGAATTTACATGTAAAAAGACTCTTCTCGAATATCATATTTTTATATTAAATAGTAGAATATAATATTTTACATTGTATAGAATCGATAAAAAATATATGACACTTTTTTACAAAAAAGTTTAGTTAGAAATTGTTAAAAGACCGATTAGAAAATAGTCAGAAACTGACTGGTTTTATAGTCCAGTTATTGGCGAAGCAGGCATTGTCTAAATTGATCAGAAATCAGCCAGTAATTAAAATTTCTGGCCAGTTACTGGCTAGAAAGAGGCGGCTCTTTCCACTTGAGTGGTAAGCTTGAAATAAATTTGGAGTAAACAGCGACAGAGTTTGCGGTCAGCCATCGGTGTATTGCGCTCGACTACTCGCGAATTTTGTTCGGTGATTCCGGGCGCTCTTTCTCTCTATTTCTCTCGCAGAAGAGGATGGAAATTTATAGGATCGGTCGGAGCGCCGTATCGACACGGCGGGCCGGAGAGGAATGTCGCAGACTGTAAATTATCCGCGGTAGAGAATTTCGCGGGACGAATCCGCGAGATTCGCGCGGCTCCGGACGGTTTTAGCCCGATAAATGTCGAGGCTCACCTCTCGATCCGGCTCGCTTTGAAGCCGAACGACCGAACGCTCGAAGGTGGGGAAGCGCGCGTCGGTTTCATGGGGCGGTTGTCCCAGTGCCCTTGTACGCGATGGAAAATTAGCGAGATTGTTCCTCTTTCTCTCTCTCTCTCGTTTCTCCCTCCCTTTTCCGTGCCGCTCTGTCTCTTCGTCCGACCGAAAAAGGGAGGAAAGGACCACGGTAGTGTTTTTCCATCGAACGCTGCGCCAAGGCCGTGCGAGTGACATGGGGTGGTAGTGGTGGATGTGGGGTGGCGGCGGCGGAGGCGATGGTGGTGGTAGTGGTCCAGGGAGGGCGCGGAGGGTGCGTTTACATCGAGCCTTTCCGTTTCCGGGATATCCATCGATCCCTCTGTCAGCGGTCCTCGTAACCCAATCAAAACTTTCCCCTTCGAGGCTTACCTTCCTGTAGCCGCCGTTCGGGTAAAGCAGATACATCGCGTACGGTTTCGCGCGGCCTCCGATGTGCTCTGCAAAGATCTCGAGATCTCGAATTCTATGAATTCGTAATGACCGGCGAGAATGTCGCCCGATGAATTCCCGGTGAATTCTCCAACTCCCATGGTTGTTTCGCCGCGCGATATTCGACACAGCTCGACGCAACGAAAGGACGAACTTGCGCGATGTTTATTAGTGTGTGTGTATTTATCTTTCATTTATTTTCCGAGATCACGTCGATATCGATACCTCCCCGCGAATTTGATGTTTTTCTAGCCCTGCGCGACGCGACGCATAAGAACAAGTGAATTAACGTTGTTCGACAATTTTATGATCATAATTATGCGAATCTCTCAAATATTTTCTATACTGAAAAAAGGATTTAGTAAAACAACGATCAGGTTTGGTTAATGATCACTAGATGCTTTGGTGAAATAGCTTCAAGCAAACATACAGGTGAATATAATCAAATAATTTTGTTAAATATTAACAAATAACCTTATTAAGGTTTAACATCTGTTGCCAAGAGATTTGGCGATTACATATTGAGAAACAAATATCTGAAAATTTACTTGTAGGATATAAAGTATATCTCTGTGAATAAATTTTATATCCCATGAATAAGTTTCCACATTGTTTTTTTCTCTGTATATTATCAATTTACACCGAGAAAAGAAATTATTTTAAAGTTTATTTGTGATATAAAATTCATTCTCTCTCGCAAAAATAAATCTCAAAAATAAATTTTCAAATACATTTTTTCTCAATGTAAGTAGTATGTATCGTCAGACAATTTATCAAATAAAACGGTGTTGTTTAGTAATATCATATTATATGATAAACATACAAAATAACCCAACAATGTCGTAATAGTAAAACTATGTAATTGTTACCAGATTAATTGACATGTTTATATATTATTTAACAAACAGTTTAATTAACTCAACTAAATGCAGAACTTGTTTCAATAATTATTTAGTAATTATAACTAGACGGTTGATAAAAATTATCATATTTGGCAGTAATTACAAAATGTTGCACTAAAACGTTAAAACAAATGTGTTAACTATTACGAGATTCTTTTCAGTATAATTATCTTACAGAAGTTATCGGAATTGGCTGTCGATCTGCTCGTTCGACTGTTGTGATTAATCTCAGTGCATCAAGCGCACGATCTTGTGTAAAACTGAAGTTTATCTTAGTCAAGCTAATTATCCGCGATTCTACTTGTAACAAGATAAACAATTTTACAAATGGGAAGATACGATCGTATTATGATCTCGAGCTGGGAAGCCGTCACTGATCGCGGAAAGGCTCGTCGTACGATTTCCACCTCTGTGGCAAACGACTTGAGACAATATCGTTGCGACTCCTAAAGGGGAATTCTTTGGAAGCGAGAAGGAAAGACACGTCGTCATCGCGATGTCTCGCGTTTCTCCCAGAGATCGATTCGTGCGACAGAACGCGGAAGCGTTCCACCAGAAAAGATGTCGTTCGTTTGGCACTCGTCATCGCTCTCGTTCGTCTGATCGCGTCCCCACGAGGTTTGTATAATTTCCCGCCCGTTATATATTTTACAAGAAACTACTCGGAGGATATCACATCGCTCGAGGAGAAATACTGTTACATCGTAAAAATATAATTAATCGAAACAACTGGAACTGAGTTAAATGATAGATCGACTTTAGTAAATAAATTGAATTTTTAAACTCTGTTGAAACTCAGTTTCAATGTTAGGTGTATAAGAAGTAACTATTCTGATCCTTTCATCAAAATTGTAATGCTTTTTAATAAAGTGACCAGACACGTCCCGATTTTTCACCCTTTGTCCCGAATTTTTTCAAGTGCTATTCGAGACATTGATTTGTCATCATTTTCAATGATTGTCAAATAATTTTCGGATCTTTTTACCCCCCCTCCCTCTGTTTCACACATTTATGAAGTGTCCCGAATTCAGGGCTGGGAAATCTGGT
Organism: Odontomachus brunneus; assembly: GCF_010583005.1. Taxonomy (NCBI): domain Eukaryota; kingdom Metazoa; phylum Arthropoda; class Insecta; order Hymenoptera; family Formicidae; genus Odontomachus; species Odontomachus brunneus. The sequence goes on from NW_022639552.1 coordinate 245,156, forward strand.
CACCTTACATATATCGCGAGGAGAAACGAGAAGATTACTTACAATTGACGTCTTCACAATACGCCGCGGCGATCGTACATCGCTATTCTCGACACTCCCGAGACTTATTAACGCGCGAGACTCACTTTCGACGGATAAAAGACGCGAGAAACGCGGAGCGATGTGGAACGATGTGTGCCCATGGCTGCTGCTTGGCGCGAAAAGATCGAGCATTTCGCGCGATTCATTACCAACGCCTAGATTGAATAACCATGATGACAACCTCGTAGTGCGAAACAAACGCGATTGGTCTAGAGTGGTTAGTAATTCGAGCAAGTGGTAAGGCATCCGCCGCAGATCGCGTCGTTGTAGACGCGCGACCTCGTTCGCATCACTGGCGCGTTCACATTCATGCACTTTTGGCATTTTCGGCGCGCTAATGAACTTTTGATGTACGTGATTGACAGCGCGCGCGTCTGCGATCATGCCGAGCAACTGCCATGGACACAATGCTCCGTATTCCATACGTCTTTCGCTTGTGTCCTGTGAGTCTCCTGCGGAAATACATATTAGAGTACCGAAAACAACAACGTGCGGTCGTCACCTTATTTTTAAGAGAGAAAGAGAGAGAGAGAGAGATTCTTGTTTACATAAAATAATTTCCAAAATTCAGCTCAGTCATGATGTTGATATTTTCTTCGATAATACAAATTTTATAATATTCTTACAAAGAGGATAAATTTTTCTTTTTGAATATACACACATGGTAATGAACTTCTCTAAAATGTGTAGTGAGTGTACTTTTAAGACTATTAAAAAATATTTCAAAAAGGGTAAAAAGATATTCTTTGTTAGTTAGAATAACCATTATTTAGGAAATGGAAAGTAACACTGAAAAATAAACTGTTTTTGTTAGTAGTAGAATGACTTTTTTCCGCATGTACAAAACGGATAAATTTCGAGAAATCTCCGCGTACTTATTCCATTGAAATTTGAAATCGTCAAAATTACGCGGCTCACGCTTTTATCCTGCCGTCCCGAACTAAAATGTAAACTGTAAAAGAAACTCGCTGTTCCATGATCGATAAGTCCTCGATTCGACGAATTTGCTGATGCGATTCCCAAAATAAATTAACTCCGACTTTTTGTCGAATTGCAAGATGTTCTTTCGTCAGTGGTATCTCAAATTAGGAAAATAGTAGAGTAAGAAACGAAGCTGCCGGAGTGAGAAAGAAGTATCGTCCGATCGATCGGCGCGCAAAGCAACGACGGAATAACCGGATCGAGAAGGAAGAGAGGACACGAAAAAAATACCTGGCAGACGAGGGGAGCATCGGTGGCAGAAGATGGACAGGAACGGAGCTCACGCCTGTTTCTCCTCGTTCGTTAGTCACGGCTTCGTCTTTATGAATGGATACGCTCTCGTGGCTTACGAGAAATCGTACTATCTTCGCGACCGACGGTTTCGATCTTTCTCTCACTCGCTCGCTCACTCATTCACTCACTCACTCACTCACTCACTCACTCACTCCCTCCCTTTTCCTCTCCGCAACAGGGTGTCGGGCAACGTCCTCCTTAAGGGATACGTGTCGCGGGACTGTCGTACTATTCCAGAATGGAAGACAGCGGCAAATCGATATTTCTCACAATTCTCAACGTCGACCGACCCGCCATCGACTGCTCCCCGAAAGAACGAATTCGGGGCACCGTTGACGCCTTGAGCGCGCAGAAAACCGACAACGAACTGAAAATCGCACGCGAAGCGTTCCAAAATACGTTGCGAAATCATTACTTCGATGATGGACGAACTATCTCTATGGACAAATTCATTGTCATTTAATACATGATTCTTGTCTGTTTCATGATAAGTGAAATTGTAGTTGTTAGATATAAAACGCAATTTAACACTCGTCTCGTGAGAACAGCGACAGTATGCAAAGTATGTCAGGGAAATTTGACTTGATATCAAGCAGTGATACTAATAACATGTTTGTTTATATATTAATATGAAATAACTAATACGAAATAACTAATATATAAATAATTTTCAAATAACTTTCAAAAGAAATATACATTCTCTTGAAACTTTAACTTTTCACAAAAGTAATTGCTTATTCTATTGGAACAAATTTTGACAAATATGTTATTAGTACTTAAATTTAAATTCTTTTATTCAAATAGAATATGAGCAATTGTTCTCATGAAGAGTTAACACATTTCAAGAAAATTTTAAGAAAATTTATATTTTCTTGTTTGAAAAATATATTATATTAGTGTAAGTAAATATATTAGTACCCTCATCAAATAGTTTTTTATTTCTTAGATACTTTTTTCTCTTTGTGGATAACGTTATATAAAAATGCATTTTGTTTTATCACTATCCTGTTTAATATAAATTCATATACCACGAAGCAAGTATATTCAACATTATATTCTTATTATTATTTTATTGAGCTTAGGTTTGCCTGCGAGTTTCATTTTAGCGAATTCAATTTCCAAAAACATTTCGTACACGGAGAAAATATAGTAAGAATCACGTTGAAATTACCATATAAAATAGTAAATTTGATGACCTATGAAATATGCAATATAAAAAAACATTCAAAATTTTGTCAAAGGTTAAATGTGCTTTGAAAGAAATATATAATAATTTCAGTCATAATTTTTGTACGGTCCAAAATTTGTTGAAAATTTGACTGCAACATTTTCCCTGTGTACAGCATTCTCTTCTCGGAAGAGTGCTTATTTAAGAAATGCGCTTTACCACGATAGCGAGCGAAAAAAAGACGAATTATGCGTATTATATCTCAAGAGCAAAATGTTAACCCTAGATGCGCATAAACTCTTGCACACGATCGTGAAATTTACAACGGGATCTAAAGGATTCTGAACTAAGGGTAGAACCTTTTTCGATCACGCGCTGGTGAATCTCGGGAAAATAAAATATTTCCTATTCTAAAAGATATTCGTGCGAAAACTAATGTGCTCTCTTGAGTCATCCGAGCGCTTCAATGAAGAAGAAAAATTCAGAAGCACTTATGAAGGATGGAGTTAAATTCTAGTGTTTCGATTATGCGCGCTCACGGATCTAGAATTAACGTAAGCATTACAAAAAAGAGGGATGAGGGATTTTATCGCTCATATTGTCTACACCGACGTTGAACGCTTCGGTCTGTTAAGAGAGCCGCGCGTTCCCTGCCACGGGAAGAGTAGAAAGGGTGAACCTGTGCAAGTATGAGTGCGTGAAAGAGACGGAGGAGAGACCCAGGGAACGGAGAAGAGGAGAGGGTGGAAGACTCAGGCACGGCCACGGGAGGAGATGAGGGAGAGATCGGAATGGTATTCGAGGAATGTCATGTAATAATCGGCCGCCATTCGACCGTCCCTTTCGACGACAGGCGGCGCCACCTCTCGGTTCGGCTTGGCTTGGCTCGGTTTGTTCTCGGCTCAGCTCAACCGTGGCGACGGTGAACTCGATGTTGACATATCCTAGTTTTATCTAGTTCATAATCATTTCCGTTTAACCAGTTCAGAGACAATGACACATACCAGCGCGTTTATCTTATTTGAAAAATTAACATTTGCGTTTCACGTGACGAAACTCACGATTTCTTATGTATTTGAGCGTTTCTTCGTCTTTTAATTTGAAAATCTAAACTCTATCTAATTACACTAAAAAAGAAAGGAAATGGTCTTGTAATCATAATAAAAATTATCCAAACACGAGAAATTAGTTAAGATAAATAAATAATTAGCAAATGCCGCGGTATCGCATATGTTTTGCACTTAATCAATATAGATAATAAAGACTGAATTTATATCTGAACTATTTTGTATCCAAACTATTACTTTTTTGCTATTTAAAATTTAGCAAGAAAATCTCTCTTTCTCTTTTTGTATGTGCTACCTATCCAAATTAAGGACAGGTTAATAATTGATAATGAACCCTGGAAATTTACTTAAAGATATTGTTAGAACACTGCTACTGTAAATCCTACGTACCACAGACAATTTTATGTCTAACAAATACAAAAAAGCAGCGTTAAACCTCAACTGTTCACTTAGAATTACCTGGACCAGCAAAACATCTTTCCGAGTACAGAGATTTAATAAAGTTTTATCCAGAAACATTGGTTTGTTGAAATAGACTCAAATGCGACAACTGTCTGTCTGCTTTGAAAGAAAGAAGAAAGAAAACCGGAAAATCAACCGGATCACAATCAAGTATGGTGCAGGGCCATCAGGGATGGGCTCTGTTAACAAACAACAATTGGATTCTTCTTAATTGTACTGAAAATAATGCAAACTTTTCTCGAGCAGATTAAAACAGGTGTCGACTACGGCAAGACGGAATCTACCACAAGATGCCGAGAGAAATAAATAAAGAACGAACGAGAAAAAAGAAAGAGGTATACAAAAACGCGTCGCCAAGTTCGTCTCGAAAGGGTGCCCGGGTCCAGTTTTGCAATTTGACGGGATGTCTACTCGCGCACTTAGCCCTAGTCCCGAATGCGAATTTAATAAGGTGAATAAATCATTTTAATGTAACGCGCCCATACACATAGTAAAAGAAGGGCGATGGCCGACGACGGCCGGCCGAAAGAATAGAAAAGACCGACGCGCCTGAGAAAAGAAGAGAGAGAGAGAGAGAGAGAGAGAAAGAAAGAATGAAAGAAAGAAAGAGAGAGAGATTGAAAGGGGGACGGTGAGGGAAGAAACTGGTATTTTTGCGTTGAACACGTCAAGGGGTGCGTTTCGTGTTGCGATCATAAAAGCCGTGGTAACCCCCCGACTGCGTCTAGACGACGGTGTAGTCTTCCTATCAAAAACAGACCACCGAACCGAGAAGACTGAAAGGGCAAGGAACTTCACGCAATGCCAAGAAAAATTAAAGTTTCTTTATACATCCGCCTATACTCGCTCTATACCACGTACATTTCCTCCCTCCCCATCAGTCGTCGTCCCTTCTTATCCGTTTTCGCGCCGTTGAAAGTCGCTTACTATTGTTTCACGACTTTTCTGCCTCAGAATCGCTCACCTGTCATATTATACTAATAACAAGTGATTTCTATCCAACTCCATAATTCGTTATATTTATAATTTATAATGTTCTTATGCGTAAGTGTCGTGTGTGTGTATGTGCCGGCACATACTATTTTCTTCAAAGAGGTTTCACTTTTTCCACCAAAATTCGACGCATCATTGATTCTCAGCAGAGATTTAATAAAGTTTAATTCAGAAACATTGGTTTGTTGAAATAGACTCAAATGCGACAACTGTCTGTCTGCTTTGAAAGAAAGAAGAAAGAAAACCAGAAAATCAACCGGATCACAATCAAGTATGGTGCAGAGCCATCAGGGATGGGCTCTGTTAACAAACAACAATTGGATTCTTCTTAATTGTACTGAAAATAATGCAAACTTTTCTCGAGCAGTGTTGTGGGAGCATTAATAATTGATGAAAATTTTCTTGGATTAAAATGATTGGTCGATCAATAATTAAAATTACTCAATCGCGTCATATATAAAATCGCAAATAATTCCACCGAGTAATGGAACTAATTGTTAATCAAGCTTCGCTAATTGATTATACACCAAAGTTTGATTAATTGTTTGATTAATAACTGATTTAATTAATTGATAAGAGATTATTTGTGATTTTATATATGACGATTGATTTGCCGGTTATTTTAATGAAAGGAAATTTTTACCGATTAATGCCCAACACTAATTCTCAGAGAATCAGCTTACTTTTTTTTTTTATATCTTGGTGAAATTTATAAATTTGTCCGTAGTTGCTGTCCCGTAGAGACGTTTACCGATAACTGTCAGTTTGACATACGTCATCATATTTCATATGGTTATGTCTGACGATACGATCGAGCCGACAAACGTCGATAAACGTGTAGAGAATACAGTCCGAGACATCACGTCGAAATCGATACGTATATATACCGAATGGAATAATTAGCCGCGATCGATCGTGAAAACTAGGCTCATGGGCACTTTTCAGCGACAATCATCGATGCCCGAGAAACGTCTAATACAGTAGCTGTCACAGCCAGTCACCAAATAATTTACATAATCGCGATCGATTGCCGGCAGTTACCATGGCTGCCATGGTCATTGCCGGACGGTATCGGTATAAAAACCCTTGAAAAATCGCACAACTTTTCACCCACGCGCCGAATTAAAATTTCAGCTGGCTGAAATATGTATTAATAACGATAATATTACGACATGTTTCACCGGAATAAGAGTTTCTTTCTTCGCATGTTGCGCGCTTTATTTCGTGATATCGATGAAAGGTCAAAGTTTCGAGTACTATTTGCTTGAGAGCTACCGGTAATACACAAATAGAAGAGAATATTGTGAGTGAGACTTACCGCGAAATACCACAACCATTTCAACGAATAATGACTTTAATTTGTAACACCGCTTGCAATTCAGAAGAATTGAGCGTAGATATGTTTGGATTCGTGCTCGAAAGAGTATGTCTACGTAAAACAATCGAATTACTTCGTTTCATCACGAAAACAATCGCAGACTTGACGTGGCGCACGCATAGTGGACGTACATAGTCTTGAAAAATCGAAATCCCGAAATCTAAGAAGTGGGGCGACATTCCGAGAAGTCATCATCCCTAAAACTGAATATCCGAGACAATGTACAATTATATAATTTTATGCAATTTTCCCGAAATATTGCAAACATGCTATTGTCCCGAAAACTGCATACAGGAACAGTCTTCCGAAATATTGAAAGCACGAAGTTGTCTCATAAAGTTATATTATGACACTTGATACTTTCAATATTTTGGGAGATTGCCCCTGTGTTCAGTTCTCGGAATTTTTCGGGACAATGGCATGCTTTCAATATTTCGAGAAAATTGTATCTCGGTACATTCTGTCCTAGATATTTAGTGTTCGAGGATTGTGAGACGTCCTTCTCAGGACGTAGTGTCCTACTGTTCAAATTTCAGCACTTTTTTTCTAGGGATTATGTCCGTCGCACCACGCACAGTAACAAGTGATATGTACTCAACGTATAATGATAAATACTGTTCACACGAGTCGTGTTCAGAACGAGATATTCTACCGATCGTTTCGATCCAAATATGTTTGTGCTCGGGCAACGGAAGGTTACTGATTCGAGCGCTTCTCTAGACAACGTTTAGAAATATAAACGAGCGCGGCTGATAAACGCTCTCTGGAATGCGAGATAAAGGCGGTTAGGGCCGGCTTATTCAGAGAGAACGGAAGAGATATCCGCGAGAATGACGGAAAAACGGTGAAGAAGGAGCGGAGATAAATTTGTGTGTACAGGTCTGCTCTCTCTCGGAGTGGAACGAACTCAGTGCCGCGTTGGCCGTCGTTCGGCTGGAATTTGTCTCGCGCGCGTAATCGCGTGAGAAAAATGATTCGTGCGCGAAACCGTACTTTCAGAATCCCGGCTGGGAAGGACGGCGTTTTCGGTTTCCAAAGCGACGCACGCGGAGGGGAGTCTCTTTCTCTTTCTTTCTCCCTCTCTCTCTCTCTTTCTGTCGAGCGGTTTTCTGGGAAGCACCGGGAGAACCCACGGTCTGGTACGGCCCTACTTACGACAGATGGCACTCGCAAATAGACGATAGAAGAGAGGAACCCGAGATCAGTAACCCCGATAGGGGAAGGAACCGCGCGCGCTAACTGCTCGTTTTCTTTAATCTTTCAAGATGCCGCCACTTTTCGACTGACTCGACCTTCGGTCTCGACTCCCTTTGCGTTCTTTCCGAACACACGCCGTATATATTCGAGACGTCGGCCAATAGATTTTACGGACGTTATAACGACGTCCGTACGCACCCTGCGTAACAACTTAGCGCCCTCGACTTCTGCTTAAGAAAAAAATTGCGCGCTCGAGTAGATGTTTACAGCGAGCGCCGAAACTGTTGTGATTTATTTTTTTAAGAATGCCCGCGTTCAGCGGAGAAAGCTGCCTTGTAATTGCTGTTGAACTCGTGAATCTGGATTGTTCTTAGATTCAGCCAAGATTAAAAGCACACGTCGATCAGATTCACGAATTAAGCAACAACAGTTACGAGGCTTCCTCTGCTGAACACAGTCATTGTCAGCTTCGACGTTATAGATAAAAATGACTGCGTGTAAAAATGACCCTTGTATCTTATGATAGCACAATTGACGAAAGAGCTACGTCCCTGGTCGAACATCGAACATTCGTGTTCACACCCCGTGCTCTCGATAACGACGTCGTTTCTGTAGTCGTGCGTCTAGGCGCATAGCGAAGCGTGCCCTTCTGATTCTCAAGCTGAAGCAGCAATATATGTGGAATTCATCTGAGAGAAACGGAATCAAACGATCACGCTTAACGCTAAACGAACGTCGGGAAGAAGGAATTTCCCGGAACGAAACGCGCAATACGATGGATACGCTGAAGCACGTATCCTGCTACGTCTCGCGAGTGCAAATCGCAGGTGTTCGAATCGCGCGTTCGTTACACAGCGTTGTGCACGAGAACCGAGATCGGCGATTCCCGGTCGCGCCGATCCGCTCGCCGACGCGACGAAGACGAGGACAAGAAAGACGACGGAAAGGGCAGTACTCATGCGACACGAACGCATGCCTTCTCTCGCCGATCGCTCTCTTGTCTTTTCTTTTCTTTTCACTCTCCTCTCGCACGGCCGAGATAAACACAGCGCGTAACGCGTCCCGTGGCGCCCCCTGGCCGACAGAACCGCCCCGTGCCGAAGCGCGTTGTTCCCCGCGCGCTTCTACGCGTCTGGCCGCGCGTGCAGAGTGCCAGGCTGCGTGACAACCGCTTTATGAGCGCCAGAGTGCCGACGTCTCTCGCGGCGTGTCTACTTAACCTCGAAGGTTCCGATGAGGAACCGCGTCGAGACGTCGTCGTCGCGCGCGACACCACCGCGGTCTCATGCTGCACAGCGCACGGTACGCGCGTGCACGCGTATGCACACACGTGCATGCACGTACGTACACATGTACGTACACAGGCATGCAGGCAAGCAGGCAGGCAAGCAGGCACGTACGTACGCACGCACGCACGTACGCACGTTCGGTCGCAGCATAGACACCGAGATGCGTGCCGGAGCAAGCCGCCGTAAGTGGGTGTCGAAAGCACGCACGCATCCCGAGCCAAGTCGAGCGAACCGAGCTATCGTCGTCGTGCGCGCGACGACCCATTGGCCTCGTCGTAAAATACGCAAGCAGCCATGTTCATGGTACTCACCCTCGTCCGAGCCCTCTAGATCCTCTTTCTGGATGTAGGATATATCTGAAACCCACAAACACCACGGATTAGCGGAAAATCCCTCGTGTTTTCTCGGAGCAGCCTCGTCCCGTCCACAGTCACTCACTCACCCGCCATCTTGTAACAAACTGCGACGCACTCGCGCGGCCACGCGCGCAACTAACCGCGCGTGAATCGACCTATCGCTCTGCCCGCTAGTCGATTCGCCTCGCCAATGTCGATATCACGCTGGACTCAATCGTATTGTGTATTCGCTCTATATTACGTATAATCATCGGATAAGGTGATCCTCTATTGCCTGTATTCATAGGCTGGTATTCATAGTCCGATCTTATATTTAAGATCATCTGAAGTACTATCTTAAGATGTCATGAACCAATCACAGAGCCGTATTCGCATCTTAAGACATTACTTAAGACATTACTTAAGACGGTCTTGAAATAAAATTCGATTATGGCTTGGTTTACATCGTGCACTTGATACGCGTACTAAATAGTAACTTTCTATTAGATAATCTTAATATCGACAAAATATATAAACAACAAACATATTAAACTGGTATAATACTCATCAACAAAACGTATTGTATTGATTAAATGCGTCGCAGTTGATATGCACTGTCGATATTAAGATTATCTAATAGAAAGTTACTATTTAGTACGAATATCAAGTACACGATGTACACTAAGCCAATGAATACTGGCTATAGGCCTGGTCTACATGGTGCACTTGATACGCATACTAAATAGTAACTTTTTATTAAATAATCTTAATATTGACAATACATATCGACAACGACGCATTTAATCAATACGTCTTCTTGATGAATATTGTACCAGCTTATTATATCCTTGTTTATATACATCGTCGATATTAAGATTATTTAACAAAAAGTTACTATTTAGTACGCGTATCAAGTGCACGATATAAACCAGGCCATAGTCAGGCCTTATATTTAAGGCCTCCTTAAGTTCATCCTCAGATGCTCTGTAAAGCCAATAAAATGATCCGTAGAGCATCTGAAGATGAACTTAAGGAGGCCTTATAGCGAATTCAGTTGATTACACTAGTGCGCACTGAGTGCGCACTAAGGCTTGTTCAGAGTATGTTATTATATTTAAAGATTGTCTTAAATAAATTTTCAAACATTTTTAATCAGTAATATGATATGTACAACATCCGTACGAATCATTTTATTAGCTAAAATGAATATTTTTAAATATGTATTTAAGACACGATATTAAATATAAGAATGTATTGTAAATAAGCGCACTCAGTGCGCACTAGTGCAAGCTACCAAATTCGCTATTAAATATAAAGCCTAACAATGAATACGGACATAAGGGCCCTGAATTAACGTCTTCGCACAAGAACGTCCGTGACGCTTTAAGCTGAGTTCAGGCTCCTCGCCGCGGAATTTTTGATCGATAACATTAGAGAAAATACATGTTAAGAATGTGAAATAGTCCGAATATTTTTCTCTTATTCGAAAAATTAATAAATATCCTTAACCTTAATGACATACAACTATCTTCTTTAAGCTATTTTTTTCATAATTTTGTTACGTTAATCTTAGACCTATTGATTCTGTAACTATTGACTGTGTAACGACTGTGTGTCGTTAAACAGTCAGAAATTCGTCGGAACAACGTCGTTTCGATGAATTATTTCTGACTGAGTTATCATTGTATTATCGTTGCGTGATTTTCCTTTTGCCATTATACCTGCGCTACAACAACGTAACGATAACGACACTATCGTTAAAAGATCTATAGAATCAGTAAGCAGGAGCCTTGAGTGCTGATCGTAAACTGAAGTCTATGAAGTTACATTGAGGATTATTACGATATAGTGAACGCGCGGTTTCTCTTTTGGCATACATGGCAATAAAGATTGTCTTACCGATGTTATTAAAATAACGATTAAGTTGATAACACTAGAATAACGAGGAAATGAATCAAATTATAATAAATATAAAAATCGTCACGGAATAATGTAGAAAATAACGTGGCAACTCCCGATATGCTCGTCTCAACGGTTGAGAGTGTTATGGCGTGATGCTCGAGCACGTGCTCGCGTGTTTACATGATCCGACCTCCCCAAGCGCCGCTTAGTCAGCGGCACGAACGGGCCGTTACGACAGCACATTTACCTAGCCTTTGTGGGGCCTAGAATTTTTGTTAGAGTCGTTGCCCAGGTATTGTTACTACCGATTATTCGATCATCATTATTTCGTTATTATCCACTCGCGGATATTATTACACGATTGTCGAATAAATATTATTATCACTACCATTTAATATTCGAGTATTATTACTTCTTTATTTGATTATTATTTAATTTATTCAGTTATTATTTAATTATTGCTATTACGCATAAGAAAGCAATTCGGGCATGCCGTTACGACAATTTCTTTACCTCGTCTTTAATCACTTATTATTGCCGTTGCCCAGTTATTGTTATTCATTATTACCGATTATTCGATCATCGTTATTCAGTTATTATTCGCTCGCGGCTATTATTATACAATTATCGAGCAGATATTATTATAATTATTATAAAAAAGTAATAATATTCGAATCACAAATGGTAGTGATAATAATATCTTAGAGTTTGTAAATGGATAAATTGACTCCTTAGCCAATAGCAAGCCATATTGGAGGCAGGTTCGAAAAGGAACGGAATCTAAACCAATAGCATACTTCACGATAATTACGTTGGAATAAACTGTGGGTCTGTTTTCTATTGCTGAATTAGTGTACACTTTCGGAATCTAAAAAGAGATAGATATATAGATAAAACTTGGTGGAAGAAAGATGAGAGAAAACTAGTGCAGCCAGTTCAACAATAGAAAATAGACTCTATTTGAACGCAGTGTTGCGAGATTTTCTCCGCGACAAGAGTGGTCTGTTCTTTTCAGCTACACTGCTCAACTGTATATCAATATAGATAAATATATCTTTTTTCACTTTAACTTATTGCACCAGTTCAGCAGTGCAGCTAAAAAGAACAAGGCCTCCATTCTTGAAATAGTTGTGTATACGTAAGTTTTACTGCGCAGGTTTAATTATACCATAAAATAGCTGCGCAATGAAAATTACGTATACGCAAAAATTTCAAGAATGGGGCCCAGATCAAAGGTCTTCTGCGTATGCGTAGAGTGATGTCTGCTATTGGATATCGTATCGTCCGCGCATACGTAGAAGGCCCTTGCCGCGGTTAAAATCTCGTAAATTTGCAGCACTGTTTGAACGTTCGAAAATTCAACAAGATGAAAATGTTGACTCTGCTGTTGCAATTCAGTTGGTTTCGAATTTCTATTGAACGCTTAGGGTTTGTAAACTGTGATTGTGAAACTATTGGGAGTGACAGATCAAACGACAAACGAACGTTTTAGAGGATCAATTGATTCATTCGTGATTAAACGCAACGTCGTTCGATAGTGATTGATATTCATCGTGTTCTGATCGTGGATATGTGTAGTTGTAACAAATGCTTTGAGATTTGGCACTCGTATCATCGTATTTCGGTAAGTTTGTATCTTTGTTTGTTCGTATACTAAGAAAAAATACGAAAATTTATTTATGGGATATAAAGTTTATTTCTGTATGAAATAAAATTTATATACCAGAAAAAGTTTCGATATTTTTCTTGATTGTGCTAATGTGCAATATATTGTATTAATAGTATTATTATGAATCTTTAAAAAAATGTTTAAAAAACTTTACCTATATATATTAAAATATATTATAAACTGTTTTATACTATTTAATAAATTTGAAAGAAAATTCTGATATCATTATCTTACATCACAAGTTAAACAATTACCAGAGATCCAAACTTCACTTTTAACTTCCCAATTTTTAGTGAAAAATACATAATCTTTATTTAAATATATACAAAAGAGGAGAGGGAAATGGAGGAAATTTGTGCAAAAGTCTTTCTTTGAGAGTTGATATAGCTAATATCACATTTAACATATATACACATTGATGCTGAAACAGCAAGTTGTAAATCTCTTTAAAAGTAGTATACACACACATATATAT
>NW_022639552.1:258456-261400 GCF_010583005.1 Odontomachus brunneus
ACTAAGGCTTGTTCAGAGTATGTTATTATATTTAAAGATTGTCTTAAATAAATTTTCAAACATTTTTAATCAGTAATATGATATGTACAACATCCGTACGAATCATTTTATTAGCTAAAATGAATATTTTTAAATATGTATTTAAGACACGATATTAAATATAAGAATGTATTGTAAATAAGCGCACTCAGTGCGCACTAGTGCAAGCTACCAAATTCGCTATTAAATATAAAGCCTAACAATGAATACGGACATAAGGGCCCTGAATTAACGTCTTCGCACAAGAACGTCCGTGACGCTTTAAGCTGAGTTCAGGCTCCTCGCCGCGGAATTTTTGATCGATAACATTAGAGAAAATACATGTTAAGAATGTGAAATAGTCCGAATATTTTTCTCTTATTCGAAAAATTAATAAATATCCTTAACCTTAATGACATACAACTATCTTCTTTAAGCTATTTTTTTCATAATTTTGTTACGTTAATCTTAGACCTATTGATTCTGTAACTATTGACTGTGTAACGACTGTGTGTCGTTAAACAGTCAGAAATTCGTCGGAACAACGTCGTTTCGATGAATTATTTCTGACTGAGTTATCATTGTATTATCGTTGCGTGATTTTCCTTTTGCCATTATACCTGCGCTACAACAACGTAACGATAACGACACTATCGTTAAAAGATCTATAGAATCAGTAAGCAGGAGCCTTGAGTGCTGATCGTAAACTGAAGTCTATGAAGTTACATTGAGGATTATTACGATATAGTGAACGCGCGGTTTCTCTTTTGGCATACATGGCAATAAAGATTGTCTTACCGATGTTATTAAAATAACGATTAAGTTGATAACACTAGAATAACGAGGAAATGAATCAAATTATAATAAATATAAAAATCGTCACGGAATAATGTAGAAAATAACGTGGCAACTCCCGATATGCTCGTCTCAACGGTTGAGAGTGTTATGGCGTGATGCTCGAGCACGTGCTCGCGTGTTTACATGATCCGACCTCCCCAAGCGCCGCTTAGTCAGCGGCACGAACGGGCCGTTACGACAGCACATTTACCTAGCCTTTGTGGGGCCTAGAATTTTTGTTAGAGTCGTTGCCCAGGTATTGTTACTACCGATTATTCGATCATCATTATTTCGTTATTATCCACTCGCGGATATTATTACACGATTGTCGAATAAATATTATTATCACTACCATTTAATATTCGAGTATTATTACTTCTTTATTTGATTATTATTTAATTTATTCAGTTATTATTTAATTATTGCTATTACGCATAAGAAAGCAATTCGGGCATGCCGTTACGACAATTTCTTTACCTCGTCTTTAATCACTTATTATTGCCGTTGCCCAGTTATTGTTATTCATTATTACCGATTATTCGATCATCGTTATTCAGTTATTATTCGCTCGCGGCTATTATTATACAATTATCGAGCAGATATTATTATAATTATTATAAAAAAGTAATAATATTCGAATCACAAATGGTAGTGATAATAATATCTTAGAGTTTGTAAATGGATAAATTGACTCCTTAGCCAATAGCAAGCCATATTGGAGGCAGGTTCGAAAAGGAACGGAATCTAAACCAATAGCATACTTCACGATAATTACGTTGGAATAAACTGTGGGTCTGTTTTCTATTGCTGAATTAGTGTACACTTTCGGAATCTAAAAAGAGATAGATATATAGATAAAACTTGGTGGAAGAAAGATGAGAGAAAACTAGTGCAGCCAGTTCAACAATAGAAAATAGACTCTATTTGAACGCAGTGTTGCGAGATTTTCTCCGCGACAAGAGTGGTCTGTTCTTTTCAGCTACACTGCTCAACTGTATATCAATATAGATAAATATATCTTTTTTCACTTTAACTTATTGCACCAGTTCAGCAGTGCAGCTAAAAAGAACAAGGCCTCCATTCTTGAAATAGTTGTGTATACGTAAGTTTTACTGCGCAGGTTTAATTATACCATAAAATAGCTGCGCAATGAAAATTACGTATACGCAAAAATTTCAAGAATGGGGCCCAGATCAAAGGTCTTCTGCGTATGCGTAGAGTGATGTCTGCTATTGGATATCGTATCGTCCGCGCATACGTAGAAGGCCCTTGCCGCGGTTAAAATCTCGTAAATTTGCAGCACTGTTTGAACGTTCGAAAATTCAACAAGATGAAAATGTTGACTCTGCTGTTGCAATTCAGTTGGTTTCGAATTTCTATTGAACGCTTAGGGTTTGTAAACTGTGATTGTGAAACTATTGGGAGTGACAGATCAAACGACAAACGAACGTTTTAGAGGATCAATTGATTCATTCGTGATTAAACGCAACGTCGTTCGATAGTGATTGATATTCATCGTGTTCTGATCGTGGATATGTGTAGTTGTAACAAATGCTTTGAGATTTGGCACTCGTATCATCGTATTTCGGTAAGTTTGTATCTTTGTTTGTTCGTATACTAAGAAAAAATACGAAAATTTATTTATGGGATATAAAGTTTATTTCTGTATGAAATAAAATTTATATACCAGAAAAAGTTTCGATATTTTTCTTGATTGTGCTAATGTGCAATATATTGTATTAATAGTATTATTATGAATCTTTAAAAAAATGTTTAAAAAACTTTACCTATATATATTAAAATATATTATAAACTGTTTTATACTATTTAATAAATTTGAAAGAAAATTCTGATATCATTATCTTACATCACAAGTTAAACAATTACCAGAGATCCAAACTTCACTTTTAACTTCCCAATTTTTAGTGAAAAATACATAATCTTTATTTAAATATATACAAAAGAGGAGAGGGAAATGGAGGAAATTTGTGCAAAAGTCTTTCTTTGAGAGTTGATATAGCTAATATCACATTTAACATATATACACATTGATGCTGAAACAGCAAGTTGTAAATCTCTTTAAAAGTAG
>NW_022639552.1:261410-261565 GCF_010583005.1 Odontomachus brunneus
ATATATATATATATATATATATATATATATATGTGTATATTTCTTGGCCCAGCAGAATATCAGGATCACATCAATTGCATTAACATAACAGGAGAGGTAGTTAATAACGAAAATAAGACTTTATACGAAAATGTTCGTAAAATATATATATGATC
>NW_022639552.1:261718-266667 GCF_010583005.1 Odontomachus brunneus
TATATATATATATATATATACATACATACATATATATATATATATATATATATATATATATATATATATATATATATACTTTGACATATATATTCTATATTATCAGTATTTCACAGTTTCTCTTAAAGATAAATTAACATTTAGATCACAAGTTTTTCACTTGCGCATAAATAGTTTTGCAAATAATCTGAACTTTTGAATTCTAGTAGAGGAAACTTTCAAGTTAATAGATGACTAATCTTCCGCGCGAATCTCATATCGTAGTCGCAAGATTCAGAGAAAAAATCATTAGGCAAAATTTACTCGAGAGTAACGATCTCATTCGACAACACGAGAAGCGTAACGGGCACATTTCTCTAAGAATAAACGTCTATGTTGATAATTAGAAAGTCTTAGCGTAAAAAGATTTGTTTTCGCCGTTGTTTGATTTTACATCTACATATACTTCAAATAGCTTCACCCACTACACTTCTTGCGATAATAAATACATTACCCTCATCAAGTGTGACTATCATGTGGAAGTGAAACACTTTTTGCGATGTGATGGCGCAGAAAGTGAAATCCTTTTTAGTCTGATTATAAATAATATATTTAGTCGGTGTATATTATTTTAATCTCTCTCTTTCTCGACGTAAGTGTCCACAATCTTGATAAATCACGTAATTTCTTCCTCTATAAATCTACACATAGTACAAAAAGTATAGAGATGTACATGGAACAGTTTCAAGAAGAATGTTCTGTTTTCATAAAATATTTTCTTGCACCTCAATCTTCAAGTTTAATCTTTACAACAAAGTTGTACGCTCATTCACCATTCACTGCGACCACGGAATTTTTTACATTTATTATAAATTTATAGTCTGTTCTATTATCTACTAATTCATTGTGTTGCAAAAAAATTATATGTGATACGTGACGACTGTATACGCGATATACAGTACAAATAATTATCTATTATAATTATGATTATCTTGTGAAGTTTTTGTGAATTATTTTATAGTTTTTTGCACTGGAGTTTCACATTGATAATATGCAAATTCTAAAAGAAAAATTTTCTCAACATTTGTATATGACCGATGTCATATGTTATCAGGAGCCATTTCTTCGATAGTAGCTCTACACATTGGACATTCAAATAACTGCTTCGAACAGGTTTGGCAAAATCCTCTGCGGAAACAAATTGGTCATTATATTCTTATAGAGTACTTGCTGCTGCATTATTATTCTCTCTCAATTAGATAAAATTATATTACCTATGTTCACAAGGCAGTAACCTCACCGATGCCCTTTGATCGAAGCATAATGTACAGGAATCCTCCCTAACGCTAAGTCTTCGCAATTGGTCTAGATATATGTGTCTAGGAAGTACAATTTTGTCTTCCGGTTTTAACGTAGCGTAGTCGTTAAACTTCTGAAATTCTCGATCAGTAGGTGGATACTTGAAAGGTGCATTTCCAAAGTTAAAAAGGCATTGCTGGAATGACATGAAACTAGCTGCTGCAAAGAATCCAGACCTAGGAAAGCCCATTAATGTCACTAATTCTTTCGCTTGTAAATATGCGGCGGAATTTGTGTTCTGTTTTAGATGCTTTAATATGTACACATACCTTACTGTTTTGAATACTTGGATGCACGGTTTAAGCGGTACACCGTTAATGGAAAATATAATTTCTAATCTATCTAAATCCAATAAGCAACCCAAGATATCACCGGATCTCCAGCATGGTCTGTCGTGAAATTTTTCACTTCGCGCATTATACCAAATCAGTCTACGACAGCCATCATAGGCCAAGGAAAATTCATCATCTCCTATACCATATCCCTCCTAATATTAAAAAGAAAAGGAGATTAAGTTCTCATGCACTTAAATGCAAAGACTGAAAATGCTTTGAAAACGTCTGATATAACTTAATATTATATGCTACGTTTAACATCTTTTAAAAAAAGACGAAAAATTATCTATATTATAAACGAAAATTGTTTACATGATTAAGAAACGTGCTGTTTTTCGTGGCCCATCCAATTTGCATTACTCCGGTGGTTATTATCAGCGTTTCGTAATACCATATCCCTTCATCCACTTGAAACGTACATCGTACACTTTCAAAGGAATACGCGTCGCATCGCGCCTAAAATGACGATAGATTATAAGCAACTTCAATACGTAAGGAGGATACGTTATGATATCGTTGAATATCTACCTCCAAACCATTAGGTGATATTTTCAGGTACTCGCTTACATCCTTTGTATTTAACATTACATTAATACCAGTCACATCGACCGAGTCATGGGAATACTTTCTACCTTCTATTAAAACTGAACAGAATAAAGATCAACATTGAGTACACCATCGTTAGTGCAGAATGTGGTGCAGCTAAATTACAAGATCTAATAAGATTATTATACTCACATAGGTTATCTAAACACCATTGTGCACAGAAACCAACTTGACGTCGCACATGATGTGTCTCTGTAGTCCACTTCTCCAATTCAAGCAGCGGATTCTGCTTTTCTGCCATAAGACGTTTCTTAATAGTTACCTTATTTTCACCTGTTAATATACAATATATGTTATGCACAATGTCTGTTAAAACTAATATATGTATATTTATCATTAAATTCTGCTCACTTGTCTGTGCAAACTTCTCTAATGCTATTAAAGAATATAACACTACATAAGGCTCGATATCTTCCCGCTGAAAAAAATAAAATCACATTGGAGAAGTATTTGACATACCGCTGGATGCTTCAGTGTGAACTATTTAGATAAAAATAACATACTAAGTTTGAAACAAGATAGTCTAAGGTGGCATCGGATAAAATTGCTATACTACTAGGTCCAGCCAGTTTCTCTGCGATGCAACCGAGTACTACACATATGTTGCGTTGCTGTGTGGCTGTAATTTGTATCTTTCCAAGTTTTTGTGACAATTGAAACATGTGTGATAATCGTAACACAGAGTCCTACAATAGCAAAAAATAAGTGTCACTACTAATCTCTCACTATGATTATTATTTGATATTGATGACTATTTAACATTTTTGCAATACAATGAATTAGTGCTAACCTTTGAAGGTAAAGGGCAATCGTCTAATAATAATATTATAACAGAAGGGCCCAATGGATTGTGCATTGGAACAACATTGACCATAGAACTAACTACTTGTATCCAACCATCTTCTTTGTCAGCAATAGCATTCAGTTTCAACATTGCCTGTGGTGGCTCATGATCACTGAATAGATCACGTAAACCAATGTTCATTAGATGGAACAAGTAGATGTACTGTCCATGTATCAATGAATGTCTTATACTCACTTATCTACTAGAGTGTCAAGACTTCCCAGTGTTTCTAATACAAGCTTATCAATGTTTGCTGATGTTGGAAACCTGAAGGAAGGAGACGCTGAGTCTCCAGATGAGTCCATACTTATGTTTGGTTCTGGTAGTATAGTATTTTGAGCCTCCGCATGATTGTTACTACCGTATGTCTCAAGTTCCTCTGGAGTATCCTTACACAAACAATTGCCCATTCCCACAAATTTCTTTTATAATTTCTTCAACCAGTTATTGCCTGACTGTCATCTAAGTTACATTTACAGAACAGTGATACAAGTGGACCATCAAATCTTGCATCTGACTAGGCTGAAAGCAAGACTTGAATAGTAAAACTTGTTTTACATTATATATACATATATATATATATATATACATATATATATATATGTGTGTGTGTGCGTGTGTTTAGATATATAATTAGATATTACTTACTCACCAGACAAGTGATACCATGATAAGTCATATCCCTTTATCATATACAGATGATATTATTATAGGCGTTTTTTATCTGCTTATCTATACTTCACGTCACTTTAATATCTTGTGATTAAATGCAAGTTAAACGCAGTGCATATATCCCGTTCGAGTTTCACTTATTAAAACTTGCTTGGCAGCTTGCAACTATATTTAATCATTCATCCTTCATTCGCGTAAGTCTATCAATAGAAAATTAAAAAGACCAAATGAGGATACGGGATGTGTTTCATAAACCAATGCACATAACTAGGCGTTTAATGCTACACACGCGTTTTTGCGAAGAGTGCGGTAATGTGTCGGGAGCTTCGATTTATAACCTCAAAAAGGCACAGTTCATAGCAACTAGCAGTTTTTTTAGAATCATACACCTAGAAATATCCGTAACATTCGATCGAGAATGGGAATTCAGTCGCATTTTGAGGTTATATTCTCCCTCGGAAAGAAGCAATTTCACCACACAGAAGAAAGCGAAGCATACAGCTCGGCTCATTCGACATTACTTTGCCAATCTCGCACTCGGCGGAAGAAAATGCTTTCTGCCCATTCTCCCACGTAGAGTGTTCAGAGGGATCCTTTCTAATACTTGATGTGACACGTTATCGAATTAGCCTGTAGTACATACACCCGTCTAGATTGTGTCGTTTTGCGTTCGGTGTGAGACGCACGCGTATGTACGCGATCGACGAGACCCATGATTTCGGCAGAATCGAAATCGCCTCCGCTCGCGCACGGACTATTGTCATTCGTAATTATCATAGTTGCGTTCACACAGCCGTGCTTATATGTCACGCGTACTCGCATAAATAAGCGACTATTCTTTTAATCCTTCCGAACAGAGACGGCAGAATTGTTCCCGAACGAACGGGAACGTCAGCGGACACGGTTTCGCACGTAAACATTTATCTGCATAACATTATTTTATCGCGACATTTCAATCGTTATAAACATCCGTGACATAATGCCTGCAACAAATATTCTCGAATGCATCCGCATTTAAGTGACGCGAGCGATATATATAGAATTTCGCAAGATGACGTGCACACCACGCCGACGAAATGTTTCGCTTTCGTTATTAAATATATATATATATATATATATATATATATATATATATATATATATATATATATATA
>NW_022639552.1:266677-277363 GCF_010583005.1 Odontomachus brunneus
TATATATATATATATATATATATATATATATATATATATATATATATAATATTTATATATGACGCATTTACATATGCACGAAAACGCGTTGACTTTACACATCTCTCTGCGCGGACACATGGAAAAATTTCAGCAGCGAGAACATTGACCAATTGCAATCGGTCATTCTTGGACCGTGAGAAAAATTATCGACCACGATTGGTCGATTAGCCTTTTCTGCGTGCCATTCGCTTTACGAAATTCGCGCGGTTTTCGCGGGCTCGGAGTTATCGTTCGCGATAACTCACTTCGATAATCGAAGTCGCGCGCAGTACTCGCGGCACACGTCTGGCACTTTCAAGACAAACTCCGCGAAACACGCGACGAAGACGTTTGATTTTTGAATCCGGCAGAGTGGAACGACATAGGAATCGCTCTTTTCGCGGTAAATCGGAGCCACGCGTCAACGGGACGCGCGTGTCTCTGCGCGTCGCCCCGGCGTCTTTCTTTTCAAGGAACGCGTAATGCTATCACATGGGGAAGACCGAAGTGTCAACGATCAATAGTATTACGAAAATGACTTGGTGATTCATGTGCCGAGAGTTTCGCGCGAGTCATGGTGTCGGGGGACAACGAGAGGCTGCTGCCCGAGCCTGAGAATTATGCCAAATGTTTTTACGATCTCTTCAAAAACGTCGCCGAGGCGCAAAGGTGCGACCAAAATGCTGGCGTATAACCTCCAATGAGCTTTGTTTACTTGACGCTGTCGGTGGTGACTGTACCATTAATTCATTTCACTCGTCATTGACCGATTGAAAATCGCTCGCAATGAAATGATTCGCTTGCCGATTCAATGAAATCATCAATTAATAGCCCTGGCCATTAATTACACACACATTTGTCCCGTCGCTTTGGGATGTTAACCTCAATTCCGTTGTTTATTAATGATAAGTTGTTTGTGTGTGGAGTATTATCTTATCTGAATGACTGAAATCACTTCACCTGTGCCCTTATTGTCGACTATATCCTCTTCATTTGTTGTATCAAAATTTATATTTATACATTTTATATATTCATAAAATGCATCTTTGCAATGGATATATATACTCATATGTACACAAGCTCTTAAATATATTATTATGTTATGCTTTTTAGGAATAAAGGAGAATGGAGGAAATGTAAAAGAAATAAGAGTATTCGTAAACGAGACAAAAAAAAGGTATTAGCAGCCATTGTTTCTTCTGTCTCCTATGGATAAGATGCATTTTGACATTTGTCTCATGTGTTTATTTTGTGCACACAGATCGACTTGAATGGGGAATTGAATTATAACAATCCCCCAGAAATAGAGACATCTTGTAATGCCTCTGCATTCGCTGTGTTTGCTAGTGTGAGACATGCTATTTTAGAGAAACATGCAAAAACATCAAGTGAGATTTATAGATCAAACTGTACCTCTCCCCCAACAGAACTTAGTGACACAATAGACACAGACAGTGACGATGAAGATAGGATATCTACTATACAAAATTTACCCAAGGTAAAAATATCTTTTTATTATTGTATATGCCCTCTTGTAACACACACACACACACACATATCCTTATAACAGCTACAATAAGTTTTTCTAAATTATAGGTTGTAGGTATTGGTTTAAAAAGTGTTTTTACATTGATGCGAGAAAGTAGAACCATTGACCCAATCTTGTGTACAAAAGCATTGTCAGCTCTATTGGATGTTTTACAAGGGCAATTGCCTGAAGGCCTCAAGTCCGAACCAGATGACGTTATTGGTTTGTATCTTTGAATAGTTAATCTTTCCGAATATGACATTGATACATTTGAAATGTCCTAACAATTAATTCTCTACAGATCCACTGTTCGATCTGTTATTGGATCTCGCGACATCTCACGGTCCTGAGTCAGCTGCTGCCAATGATGGCAGTCACTTGACAGCTGTCGCTTGTGCATGTTTACTGAGCCTTGTTGTGGTGAGAGGTGACACTGGACGTCTGCTGGCGGCGATAGCAGCTCTGCTCATGTCTCCCAGAGCATTAGCAGTACAAAATATTCGGGTACCTTGTCACAAGTATTGCCTTGCTGCGTAATGTTGTATCTGCAGTATATTATAAGGTTTAATTTTCGGTTTCAGATGCCATATGTGTTAATGTATCTGCAGAAAAGTATTCATGCCGTTTTGTTAGGTAAACTTGTGAGACCAGATTGGATTACGTACGGAGTTCCTAAGTGTTCTAAAATATATACCTCTACGCTTAAGTTGTCAAGTGAGATGAACAATATGGTTTTGAATGAACGAAGCTTTGTGAGCGACGGGAAGTACTTGTATTTGCACACGAATCGTGGTCTACTGAAGATCGGAAGTGGCCACGGTGGTACGATATGGGGGCATACATATATACATAAGGCAGACTTTTATCCAACAGAAACAGGATGGCTTGGCTATGCGAATGTTGGTTTCTCATAATGAATGCTTGCGATCGCACAATGATATATAATAAATAACATGTCGCGCTTATCCAAGGTTTCGTTTGCAGCGTTCGTTGTACTTCAAATGTGCACCCAGGAAACAGAGAGAATTATTGATTATTGATGCAGAAACACTCTTGGTAAAAGGAATCGCTGTATTAGAAGGAAAAGACTGGTCATCGTCTGTCATGTTTTCCGACGGTGAAAATCTAGGCATGATAACAGCGGGCAAGGATGTAATTGTCATAATCTTATGAAAGACTGTATTGTACGGTATTGTCTAATGACTTTGAGGTGTTTATGCAATCAATTCTCTAATCTTTTCCCAACAGGAAGGCTTTGTAGTACGTACTATAAATACACTGAGTAATCCTGTAACGGTTACCTCTGAACTACCACTGAAATTGGCAAGAAAATGCGTGGATATATTTGGGTACGCGATATTCGATGAGGAACAATCGGTACATACTTTGAATTCAGGATGTGACGATGAAATTTCAATAGTTACAGCAGGGAAAGAATTTGGATTATTGAAAACAGTATCAGGAAAGGTAGGTTTTGTGTGCGAGAATGGTTTTTAACGGCTGCCATGTAATTACTGTTGTCTAGCATTACATTGTGTATAATTTGTTTCATCTTGAAATCACGTTGTGTTTTATAGTTATTATATAGTGGAAAAGGCACTTGTCTCGGTATGAAGAGTAACACAAGGCCTAATAGTTGGCTCGAGCTTACCTTGGGTAAAGGTCCGAGGGTTACGCATTTCGCGGTAGGACACGATGGACAACATGTCGTAATAGTTATGGAAGACGGCTCTGTTTTATTCGCTGGTACTGCTAGACGCGGGGAAGATGGAGACAGTAGTAAGTTCTTTTGTGTATAGTTTTGTTCGCAAAATATTTAGATATCAGTGTGTGTGTGCTTTGGATATTCAAAATATATCTGTCTTATTTCAGATAAAGTTCGAAGACAACCAAAACCGGTAAAACCAAAGAAAATGGCGAAAGTGGAAAGTCAGTTTATCGTGGACGCTGCTTGCAACAATGGATCTACCGCTCTAGTGACAAAAGACGGTTCTCTATTGATGTTTGGCAAGGACACACTGCACAGTGACGCAGTTACAGGATTAGTTACCGATCTGAGGGAAGTGTGCGTGACTCGCGTATCGTTGGGCAAGGCTCACGCCGCCGTGTTAACTAATAAAGGCCACCTATATACGTTCGGTATAAACAATAAAGGACAGTGTGGTCGTGATTCAGCAACGGTGCATACGGTTAACAAAGAAATGTCGGTGGTCGCGATGGAAATGGGCACGGGGGAGGACGAACTCATAGTAGCGGAAGAGGAGAGCGTGAATTATATGAATTGGGAAGAGACAAGGGGCATGTGTCCACCAGGGCAGCATCAATGGCGGCATCGCGTTTGCATGGTTTGCACGATATGCAGAGAGTGCACCGGCTACAGTATCTCATGCTTGAGCAGCATACGTCCTGACCGGTATCCCGGTCAAGAGTGCGGATGTGGCGAAGGAGATAGCGGGTGCGCAGAGTGCGGATGTTGCCGTACGTGCGCGAGGAAGAGTTGCAGCAACGGCATATCGCGCTCGAATCTTCGGGAATACCTGCAGAGACGTCTGGGTGAAATAAAGGAGCGGCAGAGATGCAAAGCCGGACCGAGCACCGTGAAATACGGCATGAAAATTAAAGGATCGAACAATCAGCGCGCGCCCGGCCCGAGCATCGCGCAGAAAGGATTTCCGGACAAAGTGGCGTCGGGCTTGGGTAATCTCGTGACCGAAGAGACCGTCGGCGGCAGCGATGTGGAAAGAGGAGACGCGGCGAGAATCGCTAGCATATCACCGGCTAGAGTTCTCGTGCCCAGCGAGAGCCCCGTGATCCAAGTGTCCTGCGGCCTGCATCACACGGTGTTGCTGCTGCAAAATGGCGAGGTGTACACGTTCGGCAGTAACATATACGGCCAGTTGGGCGTCGGGGACTTGGTGGCGCATTCGGGACCGGTTCAAGTCAAACTGCCGACCATCGCTACCCAGATCGTCGCCGGGAGCAATCATACCGTCATTCTCACGTCGAAGGGCGAGGTTTATACGTTTGGTGCGTATCAGAAGGGACAGCTCGGCATGAACTGGTGGAACGGTCAGAATGAGTCCACCAACACCAACTCTCAGGCGAACCGTCGCGCTGACCGATCTCAACCGTGGCACAGCTTCCCGAACGTAGTACCGAATATCGGGCCTCGATGGGGTAGACGAGCCACGTGGATTGGCGCGGCTGGTGATCAGACGTACATCAAGATAGACGAGATCAATTCTATCAGTTTGACGCGGAGCACCGTTATGGCGAATAAGAACTGCATCATCCTGATACCCCACCAAAACGAGCACGCCAGTTCTTTCAAGAGTCTGGTGATTAGCAAACGCGACGGCAGCTGCAACAGCTACAGTGGCGTAGATCAGGTCGACTTCAGCAATTGCGCAGCGTGTTTGGATCCTCTATACAATGTAATCTGGACCTTCAACTCGACGAATAACGAGATCAGCTTGTATAACATAATATCGACGGAAGCTAGGACGATACCCGGCTTGGAAGCTTCCATACTCAATCCAGGCCTGGCGCTCCCGGTTGTGCCGATCTGCTACGTCACGCGCTCTCAGGCCGCGATGAACTTGTTGGCCTGCCTGGACACACTAACCCAGGCCCAAGACGAAAACCTATCGATAGTCGAAGAGAATGAGTACAATCATTTGATACACAATAAGATTTACAGTCGCGAGGACTTCTCCACGGTCAGTAGATTCGAAAGTCATGGAGGAGGTTGGGGCTACTCTCCTCACTCGATC
Source organism: Odontomachus brunneus (assembly GCF_010583005.1). Taxonomy (NCBI): domain Eukaryota; kingdom Metazoa; phylum Arthropoda; class Insecta; order Hymenoptera; family Formicidae; genus Odontomachus; species Odontomachus brunneus. Next base: position 272,000 of record NW_022639552.1, read on the forward strand.
GAGGCGATCCGATTTATGCCAGATACAGACATTTTGTTGGGGGGATATGGTTTGTTTGGCGGTCGGGGCGAGTACACGGCGAAAATAAAGGTCTTCGACATCGGCATTGATGGTGGGGATCAGGAAAACGACGGAGAGCTTCTCGCAGAGACGGACGAAATCCCGTACGAGTGTGGCCCAAGGCAGAAGTATTCGATCTTGTTTGACGAGGCTGTATCCTTGCAGGCGAACAAGTGGTACGTAGCGTGGGTCAAGGTCAGTGGACCTTCCAGCGACTGCGGTTCCGGTGGGCAGGGGATGGTCACAGCCGAGGATCAGGTAATGTTTTACTTCAAATCTTCCAAAAGATCCAACAACGGTACCGATGTCAACGCCGGTCAGATTCCCCAATTGCTGTACCGCGTCATCACGCACGAGAACCAGACGTCAAACAGACAGAGAGACGAATACGAGCCGATTTACGTGCTGAAAAGAGATTTTAGCAGGACTGTGACGAAAGAGTGCTTCCAGTCCTTGATATCTCTCCTTCAGTGGAGCTGGAACACGTTGAAAGCAGGATTAGCCGACGCGGCCGTGCATAGCGCGTCCTCGACTTACGCGCTACTTGAGATGGAACGCTTGGTGTACATAAGCAAGGCTAGCTTACGACTGATCAGAACGTACACCAACGAAATTTATCCTAACCACGCCGTCAGGAAGGTCCCTCTCGAGTCGGTACGCTTGGCGGAATGTATAGGGGAAGTACGCTCGTTGTTGCGTCAAATTCTGTCCGATTCTTTACCTTTCAATCTCAAGAACAAAGGTAAGACACGGTCCAACAAAAGCTCCAGCGGAATTCTGGGGAACAAAATGGCGAGCACCATATTAGACGAGTGTCACAAGACTTTTGTGTCCTGTTATCACGCGTTCTACCCTACCGCGTATTTAAAATGGACCTCCTTATGCGAGCTGTTATCGGAGATCAACAAGGAGCAAGGTACAACCACGAAGGATCGTCTTCTTTCCGCCGTGTTGGCTTCCTTGTGCAATTCCGCGATACGATTAAGGTGCACGTTCCCGATTTTGAATAACGTCACGGACAGCAGCGACAGTATGAAACGACAGTTCAGTCCGGCCGATAACAATCCCGGCTTGCTCATGGCGAGTGCCGCGGAGACGCACCAATATCCGATCTTGGTTGAGCAGATCACTTACAAGTCCGAAGCGGAGAGCTCTGGCAAGGAGACGCTGAACTGGTCGTTCCGCGAGGTCCTCGACAGACTGTTGGACTTGATATTGATACCGATCAAGAAAAACCTGTGCAGAGAGAAGAGCCAGTCCTTGCCGGAATTGGTTCTCCATTGCTGTTACTTGTTGGCGCGAGTCATAGCGGAATTGGCTGCGCAGTCGAGTGGGAACGAAGACGAACTGCAAGCGGCCTGCGGTCGGCTCATGTACACCACACCTTCGAGGTTCACGCGAACGAATCAGTCGAGATCGTGGAATACCGGTAACGGCTCGCCCGACGCTATCTGCTTCTCTGTCGACAGGCCGGGCATTGTCATCGCCGGCGTGGGCATCTACGGGGGCGCGGGGGTGTACGACTACGAGTTGGAGCTGTTGGACGACGTAAGTAACTCTTTGATTCACCATTCGTTATCCTTCACTACATATTTATTATATGCTGATATGCTGGTGATATTACTTTCATATCAGCAAAACAATACCGGCAACGATCCATCGCATACTCAACGCTGGAGTAGCTTAGACTTCACGAGAGGAACCTTCGGACCGGATGATTGCGTTAACGATATAGTAGAGTTGAAGTTTGACAAACCAGTGCTCATAAAAGAGAACGTGAAGTATGCTATTAGATTGCGAAACCGCGGAGGACGGACCAGTAACGGCGACGGCGGCTTGAGCGTTGTCAAAGGAGCGGATGGCACAACGTTTACATTTACTGCCTGTTCCCTGAGTTTCAACGGTGCGTTTAAAATGAGTTTACTCGTGAAAGATACTTCGCAGTGTTACGTGATGCGTTGATTTCCATTCGATTTAATATGTTAATTTGTCGCGTTACCGTCATTGCAGGCACCACGCAAACCAGAGGTCAAATACCACACATTTTATATTATTCAAATCCACAAAGTTCCGACGGGCAGCACACGAACAAGGCAATGGCGGAAGTGCAGGCGAGGAAGTGCACTCTCGCCATGACTTCGACCATCATTCAACGGTCGAACGAGATTTTTTCTCTGGCGAGGGAGAGAGCGGAAGAAGTGATAGCCAATGAAGTCCTCAGTAATGCGACCTTCGTAACGACCCTCTTGCCGTTAGTGATGACGCACATTAGTCCCTTAGCTACGTCAGATCCCAGAGTAAGTAATTTTCAAGGATTTCACGATAAATATGTGAAAGAGACCAAGGTATTAAATGCAAACTTTATTTTCTTTGCATCCTCCAGAGTAGCGTGCAGATCCTCACTTTGATACAGGAGATGTTGCCACACGTAGCAGCTCTGAACTTGTTATCTGCAATGGGAACTTCTCAAATATCTCAAGACAGCGAAACTCAATCACACTTTGCTCCTCCGGTTACCACCAGTCATCATTATACTTGGCTTGAGAGCGATCATCCTTATAAACCAGCTACAGTGTCGTATTACAAAGTTACTTTTCCAGAGACAGTCAAGTGGTTAACTGTCGAATTCACCGCCGAATGCGGTACATCGCAACCGGAGGATTACCTGCAATTATATGTACCAAATATCATTCCCAATTCTACTGCCGGGTAGGACACAATACTTTTGTACTCATACGCGAGTGTATTGTATAAATACATTTTAAATTAGTATTCAATTTTGACTTCTATATATACAGGTCAGTCACGAATACCGCGAGCGAGAACATTCCTCTGTACTGGCCGGTGTTGCACAAGTTGAGCAATGTTCAAAGTCAATGGCCTCAAAACGCCGTTGTGTTACCAGGTATGTTTATAATGAACATCGATAGTAGCAAATAGATGTCATATAATTGACTGTAACGCATTCAGTAAATTATTTCGTATTGTTTAGGAAACGAAGTGATATTTTCTTTGGAAACCGCATCCGATTATGTGAAGAACGAGAGTTCCAACACCTACGGCTTCAAGTGTTTAGTTACCGGTTACGATTGGATAACGTCCGGCCATGGTCTGAAGAATCTAGAAATTGAGTTATCTTTCCTTGGAGGAGCGTGCGCTGCTAGTCTCATGAAGAAAAATTTGTCATTGCCTCCAGTATCATGTAAGTATAATATAATTTAACTTCAGTTTCTTAAAATAATATGATCCACTAATTCTACATATATATGATAACGATATATTCGCTTTGTTTTCGAAAAACTAATCTGATATTTTACTATTTTAATTGTGTAAAGAGGAATGCAGCTTCTTAAGATAGATCCGTGTTATTATGATTTCTAGCGGAGGAGGTTGAAGAGGACTCGGAGTCGATGCAGGAAACAGCAAAGAGGATCTTCTCTGTACATTCAACGTTACTTGGACGAGGATTCGCACTTGCGTCGCCTCCCACGGTCTCCCAGGCTCTCGACGGCGTGCTTCCGTACAGGTAAGTACTCAACGCTAATCTTGATGCTCGAAGCTTGAATGTTCTCTGGTAAAAAGAAACCGTATTAGGACTATTAAGGGTCATAAAAATTTCATCGCTATTATTATATTATGATACACGTTGTATTATATTTGGAAAATTATATATTTTTTATGTTGAATTAACTTATACACACACACACACACATATATATATGTATACATAGATATATATATACATATATATATATATATATATATATATATATATATATATATATATATATATATATATATATATATATATATATATATATATATATATATATCTAGGTATGTATGTATATATGTATGTATGTATGTATGTATATATGTGAGAGAGTGACGTGCATTTCGTAATTACTGAAATTATGAATAATCATATTGAATGTGTAAGTTGTTCTTTTGCATTTCGCCAAAGATTTTATCTCACTTAGCTTGTAGTGAATATCGACTAATAGTAACATTACATCAATATTATCTCCTACTCAATAATGTAACTTACATAGTATTTACGTTATAATATTGCATTTACATTGTTAAGTAAGAAATTATAAAATTGATGTTATGTTATTGGTAGTTGGTGTTTGTACTAGGTTATATATGATAGCTCAATACTATTCATTATTTTCGCATAAAGTAATGCGTTAAAAATTCTCATAGTATCCAATCCTCTAATTACGTTTAGCAAGTTTTCAGCTAAAAATTTAACGTAACTATCTGCTCTTGTTCGAAAAACACATAATTCAATAAGTTGATTGCCTATTATCACGGTCTAAATATTTGGCTCAGACGTGAGAATTTTATTCTCAGGATATAAAAAGATTCTCTTGTGCGCATATTGTGTGCATCAAAAGTTCTTTCATATGCAAATAGAGTTTTATCGATGAATAAAATTCAAGCTCAACATAAATCATCTCGGTTATGTTGACGCAACAGCAACCTGTTGTGTAGCTATAAAAATCGGTATTGTATTCAGTGTCGTCTTCCTTAATTTACTGCATTATTTAAAAAAATGTTATATGCGATTGTTTGACAAAATACGACATTTACTGTATGATATTTATTCGATGCAATAACGCAAATAATTTTTATTCATTATTTTCGAAATTCTTTTTTTACAACAATTATTTACGCATTTCACTCCACCATCGGTATTTTTGACAAATTCTTGTCTAGTCCTTTTCTCGCAAACGAGTCTTCGTGTTAAATAAGCCTTATCCATAATGATGATAATATTTAGATATTACGTGCGAAAATCTTTGACAAGAAAAACAGTTTACACATCCAATGTGATCTCTCGCGATTTCAGTGATTGTGATGCGCGTGTTTCTTCAGCCACGTACAACCTAGAAAGTTCATTCGCGAACTTTAAATCGCTCTCATTTAAGAACTCGTAATTACAACTTGCAATTTTGTGAGAGAAGAAAGTTTCCTTTCCTGGTACAAAGAATTACACATTGCATTCGTGGACGCGTATATTGGGACACCTTCCATATAGATTCATGTTTAAATAAAAGAAACATAAAACCGTGTACATACGCAATACGGTTTCTTTTTTTACCACTAGCCAATATTTTATTTATTATATAATGACGACAACAATGATTTCGAACAGGATTGTGATTAGCACATCTATATTTAACGATATTTAATCACAGTGGCACGCCTGTGGCTCTCTGAATCGTATTTTTCATTAATGCATATATATATATATATATATATATATATATATATATATATATATATATATATATATAT
>NW_022639552.1:277468-283622 GCF_010583005.1 Odontomachus brunneus
TATATATATATATATATATATATATATATATATATATATATATATATATATATTTAAATGTACGAAGTACACGTAATTTCCGAAGACGGTTAATTAGAATTCTGCTCGCGTAGCTCACTGTATCTCGCCGAGTCGCGTGTTGAAAATGTATAAAATGTTCTCGGCAGTACGTTTAAAACACGAGTATAATGAACGAGTATAACGTGGCGCGCCATAAGGGGAAAACCGATATTCGGACAAGAAATGCCCGGAATTTTCGCGACTGTACGCTCAATTACGCTGACGGAAAATTTTAACATCGTCCACGAGCTGTCTTACCTTGAACAGAGTCGGAGCAGCCGTAATGTAATTAGCGAGCATGTATTGGTATCATCTTTATTGTTGTACCTTCGTTCGTTCAATGCGAATCAAATTATACAGTCGGCTGTTATATCACAGTCTCACGATAATTATAACTATACGACATTACAAACTCATCTGGCTCGTTCACAACGGTACGATTACACAAATACATACCCGTACACACAGTTTGCACGTGTTGCGCGGCATATTAGACTCTGATCTGTCGATACTAAATGGAGGCGGATGCTAAATGGAGGCGTATACCTTGGCGCAGTTTGCACTGTTGATGCACAGACACAGGAATGTCTCGAGGCTCGACTTTTTCTTCTTTCATGCCCAAGCTGAAGCGTCGCTCATGTCCGCCTTCGAGTGTTTAGAGAGTGCTTGGGTCCTCTGCTCCATTGTTAAATATCTATTCTGATTTTGGGATATATAGATATCGGGATACAGTCGATGAGCTTTATTTGATTTCAGGTTTTCTTCTCTTTAATGGGCCATCGGCCCTCTTTTTCACGATTATCAAAATATCGGCCGCTCAAATAATAGTTCAGTGTCCGCGATATATGCCTTCGCTTGTGATGAGGAAAGGGACAGTGTTTATTTATTTATTTTTATCATTGCATTGTGGAAAAACGGTGGCTCATCATCAGGGCCTTTCACGTAGATTAAACGTGTCGAGGGGTACGTGTCGGGATGTACATTCTGAATGGTTTTTTTCCGATTGGCTTCATATGGTCATCGGTTCCACGTTAAAATTCTCTCGTTGTTACATCGCCGGTGCACAAAGTTATTCAATTTATTGTTACAAATTCCACGGGATTTTTTTTTATGTAGCCATTTAATCGAATCGTCAATTTCACACGGAACAATCGCGTACGTAACGTTCAATTATCGAGACTCACTTAAGACTAAGTGTGTAAATGATAATAACAGTAACAACAGTTTATTATCGGCCAGGTATCTGCGAAGGCATACGAATAAATACACATCGATATTAATAGAGCAACGTGATAATGAAACGATAAGAGAATCCACAGCACGACGTGCGTGAAGACTGACTCACGCCGCAGTTTATATTTCTCGCGGCTATCGCTTCTCTCTCTCTCTCTCTCTCTCTCTCTCTCTCTCTCTCTCGCTCGCTCGCTCGCTCACTCGCTCTCGTTCTTGCTCTCGCTGTCGCGCTCCCCGCAGTGTGGGACTGTTCCTTTGACACAGAGAGGTTTATCTCGCCAGTTTATTTTCGTCCGTTATCGCAATTACATCATCGTCGATCCGCCACTTTATAAAAACGATAGGTTTCGAGGGATTTTGATATGAAAGCTTAATAAGAAGTCTTTATTTATTTCTTTCCACACTCGAGAGATCAGAATTTCTACGGAGTGGACACGAGATGTGTGTGGACGTTGTGTGTCTGTGTATGTGTGTGTGTGACGTCACTCCAGGAATGGCACAGCTGTCATCGAGCGAGCGATCATCTTGGCCCTTTCGTACCGTGATATTCGCTCGGAACGCTCACTAATACGTAACGTTACGTCGGTGACCGCTACCGCGGTCGATCGACAAACTTAAAGCAACGAGATGCGAAAGGTCGGTCCAATCGCGTATCTTACACAAGACAGCGAGTTTTCTCTACATACACGACTTATGTGTACGTTCTTCTCCTTTCTCTCTCTCTCTCTCTCTCTCTCTCTCTCTCACGCGCGCATACATACACACACTCTTCTTCTCTCCTTCTAAATCGCATCGCTTCACGAGTTCGCCTCGTCCTCTACGACACTGGCCCGTTCTCGAAAGTTACGCAACGGTAAACTTAACTAACAACGGTGGCCGATCATCCGAGTCCGCGACTCGTTTACGGATCTCCTGGGTCGCCATCGAGGAACGCGAGCGTCTTTGGGGCGAAAGGTCGACTCGAGGAATGAGAGAGCCGCGGTAGGTAATTGGCGGCCGCCTGTGATATGTGAATGAAAGCTTACAAACTGCGTTGTACTAGGAGAGATAGTTAAATGGAAAGAAAAAGAAAGACAAAAACGAAAAGATGATACCTTCAGGGGGGAGTTACGCTCGGCGTTCTATTATTATCTCAAGCGCGTCGACGATTTACAATTTTACGTTAAGGAAGTGCGGTCAACAACGTCCATGGAGTGTCCGTTTGTCATTGCGCGACAGGAAACGGATCCTCCCCGTCTTCGAGAGTCACCGATCTCATGAATCCCCGTCACTGTTCTCTTCACCGGCGCAGCGTTTCACAGTTTGTACACTCGAAAACGACTCGACGTTTCCGCCCACTCGAGTTCCTCCTCGACAGGAGCGATCGCGGGCCCCCTCGTCGCCGAGCCGCCCGCGGCTTCTCGTTACAACTCGGTCGTGAGCGGCTCGGCCTTCTCGACGATCACGTGGAACTCGGTCTCTCTGTACAGCCTGCCGTCCGGCACTACCATGGTTATCCTACTGTCAACCGGTGTGCCGGAGGTGGCCGCCTCTCTGCCGATCACGCCGTTCTTCTTGGAGACCACGTCGGGCGCGTTGGTCGGCACACTGATCCACTTCTTCCGGTTGTTCCGTCTGCGTCTCCGGCAACACCAGACGATCAGGCACACGGCCACTATCAGGGCGAGCAGGGCGGCCGCGATGATGAGAATGAAGATGAGCATAGAGCCGCCGAGCGAGCAGTGGCGCGCCTCGTAATCGGTGAAGCTCGTCGGTACACCCTCCACCCGGGCATCCAAGCAGAGGAACGTCTCCGGGGTCTCGTTGATCGGCTCCTGAGGTTGCAACGTTGGCGGCGCGAGCGAGTTTTGTCTCGCGTAGAACCGCGAGTACACGTTGCTGTAGTTGAGCACGTTGTTCTTCCACACCGGCAGCATCTGGCAGTCGCAGGCCTGTGCGACCAAGAGATTGTCGAGCTCCGGCCGGAAGCTCGTGCGGTCGAACATCAACGAGCCCTCCTCGAAGCTGTTGACGCTGTTGTTCTTGAAGATGAGATCGTGCAGGCCGTTCGCCGACGACGACGGCGCTCTGATTTCACGATCCGCGCGTATACCTAAAAACGCGCCTACCCCGATGCTGCCGAATGTGTTGTTCTTGACGATCACGGCGCCGTGCGCCGTCACATCGAACGCCTCGCTCTCCAGAGTGTCGATCGCGCAGTTCTGTATCGCCACTGTGCGCGGGCTCCTCACTATGAAGGCGTCGCTCCGTACGACGCCCATCCTCACGCCGTCCAGCATAAATTTGTGGTAGACCTCGATGTCGTTCATCGTGCGGCTGGGCACCTGCTCGCCGAAACTGCCGCCGATCACGTGCAGATAGCCGACGTCAAACTTCTTGAAGGCTTGCGCCTCCGTCGTCTCGATACGGCAGTTCTCCAGCCGCAGGGTGTCCGTGTGCACCAGATTGGCGAACGAGAAGGCACTCAGCTGGCCGATCCTCACGTTCTCGAAGGTGATCGCTTCGACGTCGCCGCGGAACACAAAGCTCGGCATCACGTCGATGCTACTGTTCCTCACGGAGATTCGCGTGCGTGCGCTATGCGCCGATAGCTCGAAGCTCTGCCGCACCAGGCTCAGATTCGCCACGTTCACCAGGTCCACCGATCGTAGCCCGACCATCGAGGCGAGACTCGAGTTTGTCAGGATCACGGACGAGCAGTTGCTCACCACTATCCGGCTGGTGTGCGGGCTCAACCGTCTGTCTCCCTCCGTGGTCAGGATCAATTCCTGCGGAACGAACGAATTCTTAGATTAGTATCTTATTCATCTCGCTTTGTCCACTTTATACTTTAACACAGCGAAGGTGGCAATTGAAATTAATTTCCTCCTGGGAGAAATTCCAGAACGATTCGAAATCACACGATAGGAGCAAAGGCGTAAACCTGTTTGAATTTGTTTCGTCAATATCTAGACGTACACTGAAAAATTGTTAATTTCGCTACAATTATAGTCATTCTCGGCGCCAATAATGTCTCTTGTTCTAACAAGAGAATGATACACACAGAAAAATGTCATTCTACTGCCAAGAAAAGCGATTTCTCTCTCTCTCTCTCTCTCTCTCTCTCTCTCTCTCTCTCTCTCTCTCTTTCTCTCTCTTAAGTAATGGTTACCTTCAACAAAGAATATTTTCTTGATAATAGTCTTAAAATATACTCATTGCAAATTTGAGGAAAGCTCGTCATCGTGTATTCGAAAGAAGAATTTAATCTCTTTACAAGAATATTGTGAAATTTTATCGGAGAAAAAGTTGGTTCGATTCTGTGTGGTAAAAGCAAACCGAATTTTTGTCTTAATTTAATATTCTCTCGGTTGAAATGTTAAACTCATTAGAATGCAAAATGTGTTTTGAGCGAATTTAACGAACTTGTGATGAACTTGGGTCAGATTTGCGAATATATAACACCTATGAAATACTTGAAACATGTACTCGAAGGCAGTATGTATTTTTTGTGTGAAATAGCAACACGTCTAGAAAGTTATCATTGATCAGCACTGCAACATTAAAGTAACATTTACTAAAAAAGGATAATTCTCCCGACAATAATTCTTTCACTACGCAGTTACAGTTACAAATACCAAACCGTTTTTTATCGTTGCAGTAATGAGAGGCACGTTGACTGAGCTATTTGAGATTATCTTTTAATCAGAAGCAAATACGGGAGGGAGAAGAGAAGTTAATGGCACAGAGAGGATATTTATGAAGCCGGTTTCGTTTCAAAGTACTCCCCGTCACGGGAAGATTTTCTCGCCCACGAACTTGAATTCGGACACGATATCACCGAGGAAGGAAGGGAGGAAGAGAGGGAGAGAGCAAAGAATCGCAGCGTTCGAGCGTAATTTGGGTAGCACGACGCAATGCGCCGGATCCGGGCGGGCCCTAATAGGGTTCGAATAGCCGTAATTGCGGGTCTAACGATCCTAATTATTCGCGACGTGTGTGCGCACACGGTGCCGCGGTCGGTTTCGCTGCTAATTATCGCGAATAATGTCGTTGTCATAATCACGGGACAGAGAGCTTAATTTCGCGAAGGACCATGTTGCAGTGGTCGTCATCGTCGTCGTCGTATCCGTCTCTCACGGGAGTCGAAGGACACTCGTCTTGACGGCAGTAATCTCCGATTCAAGGAGTGTCTCTTCCTCGTTTCAAATCGACGTTTCTATCGCTACCTCCTTCCCCTCCCTGCCTGGGCTTCTAATCGGTGTTTTTCCTTCCCCCCGATCGACTCCGCGCGCATTTACACGAAGCTATCTCGCTTCTGTCGGATTTTCCGCTTTAGCGCGCGCGCGCGCGCGCTCGTCGTCGTCGTCGTCGTCGTCGCATACGAATTAGATCAGCGCGGGATTATCCGCGTCGAGCTCCTCGTCTGCGTCGCACACGAATGCCGTTTTCGATATCTGCGTGGATGGCAGCTATTCGTCTCGCGTGCAACGGCAAATGGACTCGTAGAAAAAGCGACGGGGGACCATTTTGGCAAACTCGCGCTATCGCCACGGGATCGCTTCGCGATGTGTACTCGCTGTCTCATTTGTTCGCATTCGCAACTTTCGCAGCGACGCCGGAATGTCGCCGATAACGCTGGTCGACGACTGCCAAACGTATCGGACGGTCGATCGAGGAACGCTGCGATTCTCCCGCTTTGATCGGCCACAAAGGGGTCGCGTGCGATATCTCTCGCGCACTTCTCGTCGCTCGAGGCCGCGAGTGTGTATGCTGCTCTTATTAATTAGCACACTCTCCAGACTAATCGATTTGGTCGAACATCGAGTTTCAAGAGAGAGAGAGAGAGAGAGAGAGAGAGAGAGAGAGAGAGAGAGAGAGA
>NW_022639552.1:284383-314352 GCF_010583005.1 Odontomachus brunneus
GAGAGAGAGAGAGAGAGAGAGAGAGAGAGAGAGAGAGAGAGAGAAAGGGAGATTAGAGAATGAGGGAATACGAGATTCAGTATCTCGCATTCGATTTCGCGATGCAACGATGTAACTTGCGACATTTATTTTCTTTCTTAAGAAAACATTAGGCAACGTGCGTCGTGGGATTGCATAAAGAGAAAAAAACACGTGAGACGGAGCATATATTGAACGTATACGCGTCTATTGAATAGCAAAAACAAAGTGCGCGGCAATAGAAATAAGATAAGAGTGAAACGAGCCAGCGAAGGGGAAGGGACCATTTATGCCGTTCTTTTTCAGGCGTTGTCGTTCTTACGCATTATCGTCTTGTCCTTCTTGGTCCCTTCCTGCTTCTATTCGAATTGTCCCTCGAACTCGCCCTCTTTTGTTCTTATCCCATTGTGCACGGTTAGTTTCGGACGCAGCATGTCGAGCGGAGATTATCAACTGGCGCATTGTACCTGTGCCCGGACTAAAATCTACCATTTCCATTTGTCGCTCGCGTCTCATCACGGGAAATTTACAGAGGGAAGGGAGGGTGACCGGCGATTTTTACGTCGAAACTCGACTTTCCGTATTTCCAATCGCCAACAGGTCGCGTAAGCCCTCTCGAAATTTTCTTGCAGTGAAAGGACACTCGAAAAAATAGAGTGACCACCGAGTCATTCAAATTCGAGTGGTTTTTTCTCACTTGTATATTGTGAGTCCTTCATCTTCTGAATCGTCGAGTGAATGTTTCCACTCGAAATTGAAGAGTAAATCTGATGTAGAGAAGACTACGACTCTAGATGGGGATATGTTGCTCATGCGTTTATACCAGTATTTATCTTGAGAGGAACAGAGGGTACAAAATCACAAAATAGTCCTTTCAGAACACGGATATTTTTCTTTGAGTTCTATTAAAATCAGAATAATATTACAGTTAAAAAATAAGAGAAGGAAACTGATTTTGTAGCAAAGTAAATGTTCGAGCTTCTTGAAATTTTATAACTAACATACTCAATCGTTAATGAATGAAATTGAGCGACGTGTTATTAGCTAGAACGAAGTTTTTTGCAAATGTATCATACACTGTTTCGGATAAAAAACAATTTTCATTCATAAAATGATTGAAGTCGAGTATATGAATGGACCAGGATTGGATATAAAATTGGCCTATAATTGAGAACTGGTAAAAGAGCTGAGGAGATCTCTTGCAGAGACTCCGGAACTACTAAGCAGGATACATATTTTATATGTGCCCGCGCTACTGGACAACTAAACCCGGCACCAGAGCAAGATGGCCATGTTGCTGCGTGTTTGTATTGTAGTTATTACAAAACAAAATATACGGTTAACAGGATTGTCGCGACACGTACATTGACACGTAGAAGAAGGCTGCCTGCATCATGCTTTTATAGTCAGTCACAACGATTAGTTGTTTGAGAAGTGTAACTTTGAGATTCTGTAAAAATATAGGACATCTAAGCCCGGGCAATTCCAACGTCACTCAACGAGAACATGTTCACTCTCGATTTCGAACGGCGATATTTTCACTGTCGCTTCGTGTAAAAATACTGTCACTTTTCATTCGTTTTGAGTGAAATTCCAGTTCAAGAAATTCAGAAACTGAGAGAAGACTCTCCATTAATTTCAAACTTCTAGAGTTTATCTCTCGTCTGGAGAAATTCGGCAGTGACGAATTCGAGATCGATCCACCGGGGAGACGATCGCAGATCGTGAAATGTAATTGGGTTCTTCACGACGACTTCTCTCCATTTGACGCTCCACGCGTCTCGAAATATGAAATACATAACCCGGCGATCGGGTGGTCGTCGCCGTCGTAACTCCGCGGGATTCCCGCGGGGACTTGAATTTTATTTCTTACAATTTCGCGCGCTTGCGAAAACAGCGAGGAACGAAAAGTGGAAGAACATTCGAGACGGCGCTTTCCTTCTTTCTTTCGATCTCCAAACGGCACACCCACACGAACACAAACACACATAAAGTTTTGTTCCATTTGTACCCCTTACTTTTTAGTCAGAGTTCAACTACGGATTCCTCCCGTAATTCCCGGACATTTTTACGCGTCGCGTCTAACACCGCGCTCTTTTTCTCGCCGGCCTCGAGTGCGCACTCGTCGATTACTCGGAGCGATTCCCGACGAGAATTAAACTCGAGCGCGCGTTAATCCGCCACGAACTAGTTTTCCGAGCCAGTCTTTCTTTTTTTTCTTTTTCTTTCTTTTCCTGCGTGCCTCCCGTGACGTTTCTCTGCTTGCAAATTCGCGGGGAAATCCATGCGATGCGGCGACGCGCTCGCGCGACCTCATCGGGCGATAATTCGCGAGAGATTGCCAGCGATCTAACGTCGATTATAGCGGAATCACGAGGAGGTGTCCCTCCTCTGCCTCGCACTTCTAATCGAATCGGAAAATGTTCGAGAGTCCGTCGCACGTTAGGAAGACTCCTCTCGCTCCGGATGAAACTGAAAATGAGATTGGTTTAATGGGTTGGGATTAAGTTCATCGCGGAGACACGCGATTGTCGGTTTCTGTCGAAAGAAAGAAAGAAAGAAAGAGAGAGAGAGAGAGAGAGAGAGAAATAGACGGGAGGGTTGAATCTCTGTTCGAACGAAATGGAAACGGTATTTTACGATTCATCGAGGATTCGCGCGAAACGATTCTCTCATGGCATCCAGTTCGCTCCTTCCTTTCCGTTTCTAATCGAACTCAACAATTTTGAATGCGCGAAGGGAAAGTGAATGATTGATGCGGCTCAGCTTTGACTATTAATCCGACGATGACCCAGTTACGACGAATCCGTCGATTACGCGTCGCGCTCGCCGTCGTTTCTGTCTCTGGACTTTTCAGAGGCTTCAGAAGGCTTTCGACGTTCCGTGTCTCGACCGCGCTCGATACTCCGCTAAATAATATGCCATTGTGACGGAATAACGATTCCGTTGATTGGTATCGACTTATCGCCAACGAAGCAAGAGCACCGACGCTCTCTGCGGACGATCTCTCCGCGCCGGCTTGTTTGCGTCCCGCGCATTTTTATGTACGCAGCAATTTTCTTCACGCGCGGGTCTCTACGCCGTACCCTCCATCGTCATCTTTCCATTTTCTCCGTATTTTCATAACCTCTCGCGAGCGTGCGCTTGGCTTTTTCTCGTAAATGGCGCCCCTTACGTTTCCTATGGCACTTACGGCCGTTACTCATACACCCCGAGACGGGGTGTCGGTCTCTCTCCCTCTTCTCTCCCCTTCTTCTCCTGCCTATACTTTCGTCGTTTAATGCCTTATTTCGCTGTGTCTCGTTATGACCGAGCGAGTGAGTTTAAGGTCGACCTTGCTAAGAGGCTACCTCGATTATTCACGCCCTCGTCAATTATTCGGCGCGCGACACCGCGACAACGTGGACCTCGGGCAACTATCGACAGTCCGTCCCCGTTGTTACAAGAGTCACCCCACTCAGAGCACGCTCACGATTACTTTTAAATCGAGGGACTCTTTTATTAACAGCCCTGTGTCGAACGGACTTTTCGTGAGAACGGCTTGAAAAATGCACGAATTAATCGCGATCCTTAACCGGAAGCTCGTCGAATTCTGTATTCCGCGGGATACAACGTTCGCCATTTTTCACCCTCCAGAATGCAATTTTCTGTTTACCGTCGAATCGTATTTTTCTCTGAAGACGCTTTCCCCCTCGAAAATTGCTCGCCGTTTCATCTGAGAAACACCATTCGTCGGTGAAAGATCGAGTGGTGAATTTATGGTCACCTGATCAATAATATATCGGTGTGATGTCAAAATATTAGTCGAGATATTTTAAGCTACTCTCTCTCGTGCCGGAACCTTATTTTCGTCATGTTTCTCTCGTTCTCGCCGCTTCTTTTCTTCCTTATTTTTATACACGGACGAAAAATGTTGTAGTAAAAATTATGTACTTTAAAATTACATTTCGTTTGACAGTGCTTGTTGCAAAACTAGACTGTGTCATATTCTCGTGCAAATTACTGTAGAAATGGTAAGTTTGATGGTTTACGAAATGTATAAAGAGTGTTTAAGTAATTACAATTTTATAGTGAAAAGAGAAAAAGCAATTCATATAAAATAGAAAACGAATTATAATACTCTACTCTATGTGGTAATTTCGACCATAATTCCTTGAGATTACAAAATCCTGTTACAGCTTTTACCTACTTCTCTTTTTTTCTTTATGCCATCGTGATAAACGAGCACGACTTTGGCGAGTCGGGCGCGTAAGGGGCCTTCAATCTTGTGTCAAGTAATCGACATTCCTTATCGTTAGCGCGCAGCTCCTCTCATGCAACGCAACCCGCGTTATTGCGTCTGCCGCTGCTGCGACGGCACGGTCCACGCGGGCCGATACGGGCCGCGTTTTGCTCATATTCGCGCGTCGAAGGACAAGGTCATCGCCGTTACCAGCCGACGGGGACGTGCACATGCACGTTCGATACATGTCGCTCGCTGTGCTCTCGCGACACAAACCTCGGCCCGCGTTCAGCCCTCATCTTCCGCCGGTTGTTTCGTCACGCGCGCCGATTTTACAGATCGGGTTTATGGAGAAGAGGTGCATCTCTCTCTCTCTCTCTCTCTCTCTCTCTCTCTCTCTCTCTCTGTCTCTCTGTCTCTCGTCGAATCGGCTGGCTATCGCCCGGTGAACGCTGCCGACGGCACAAAGAGCGCTTTATCGCAGACAATAATGACGGGCGAGATGCTCGCGAGGACACGCGGTAACACTATCTTCCGTCCCTGGGCTCTTGCAGTTAAAACAACATCGTTGCATCGCGAAATATTCGCCCGTACGCGCGCGAGCGCTCACTCGCTCGCGATTAAATTTCCATGGCGTGTCGTACTACTACCCTCTCTCCCCGTTCAATCCCCAACCCACCAACCCTCTCGCCGTCAACTCGCGGGAGCGCGAGCTGAATACGAGACTCGTTTACGTACTGATGTGGTATACGGAATTATTTCCTCGTGCGAGAATTGATAAAATCTCGGGATTTTAAATCAAATCACGAGCAACTTTAATTGTAACAGGCTGATTGTTTTATCTCGTCGTGTTATCGTTAAAAGCACGATGTATACATATACATACATACATACATACGTGCATATGTGTGTGACTGTGTGTGTGTAAATGTATTTATATATATGTTTCGCATCTGCTATGTCTCCCGAAGCGCATTCGTTATTTTCTTATCGCGCTTTCGACCGCTCGCTGCGATCCGCATTCTTCATTGTGGCAAAAAGACGGAAGCCGGGTGCGCGCAGAGCAACATGAGTAAGGAAAGAGAGAGAGAGGGAAAGAGAGATGGGTGTAAACTTTCGACGCAGTCGAATTTCAAACTCTCATCAGGGCGAGTTGCAAATTTATTCAATAAATTCTCGCCGGCCGCGGAAAAAGCGATGGCACTCACATTAACGCGTTCACAGCATGGTCGCTTCGTTCGCGCATCCGTTTCGAGTAAACGAGAATCGACGACTTCCGGTTCACGCGCTCGCGAGGAAGGAAGTCCCCATTGGCGCGCGAGCGCGGGTCCTCGAGTTACCTCGCGCACGTTATCGCGATATCGCGATTATGAGTCATTCGCCGCCGGCACACAGGGAGAAGAAGGGAGTACACGCAGGCAGGTAGACTCCTTCTTGATCGTCGGTGCTCCTTTAATATCGCGGATGGCCGGAAGCGTCGGGAACGTGCCCTCCGTAGGAACGAACGAACAGCTCGCGTGATTCTATACCGGCGAGGGGGACGCTTGCTATTTTTCTCCCTCTCTTTCTCCCTCTATCTCTTCTTTTTTCTCTCTTTGTCCACCCAGCGGGGTGCGTGTGGCCGCCGGGGGATAAAAACGAAATATTTGCGAGAGGGTGTAGTGGAAGGATCGACGGAGTCTTCCTCTCTCAGCGCGCACCTATATCCCTATCTATCTACCTGCCGTCTGCCTCTTCGCTCGCAACCCTACGATTTGCGTAAACACGCTCTAATTTATGGGGGTTTCCATCCCCCCGTCGGTGGTTGGCACCCTCACGATTTACGGACGCCCCCCTCCACCCCGCGTAGTCCGGGGGAGATTAGGCTCGTCGCTAGTTGATCGCCCTTCTATCTCCTCTTCTCTTCCTTTCTTTATCTCTCTGTCTTCCTTTCCCTCCTCCTTCTTGTCTCTTTCCTCAGATCTCCGATGTCCTCGCTCCGTTATAACGACAGAGCGGCGGAGCGTTTCGAGGCGCGATTATTACTTTATCTCGATCTTTGTTGCCGTCTCCTCGGGCGATACGCGGCGCCGAAGACGTCATTGAGATCCGGAGGAAACATTTTCTCCTCCTTGCTTTCCATCCCCCTCTTATCTCTCTCTCTCTCTCTCTCTCTCTTGCTTTCTTTTCTCTCGCGGGAGAGATCGGGTTTTACGATTTTACCATCGCACGAAGCTACCCGTGGTACCGCCCCTTTATCTCCCCGCCGGGTAATTCGCAAATGGAATAACGTCCCTCGCGAACAAAGAACGGGCAGATCCGGCGCGTCCTCGTGTCGCATTGTCTGAGATTTTTCGTGCGATAGCAATAGTCCCGCGGTTTCCGCACGAATTCATTCCAAGAGAGAGAGAAAAGCGCGCACCCCCGCGTGACCTCTCTCTCTCTCTCTCTCTCTCTCTCTCGTGCACCGAATCGTTTCGATCGGAGGTGAAGAGGCGTCATAGGTAGTAAGAGAGATCGGAAACGGAGATCGGACGATTCTTAACCGGAGCCGGCGAAACCGACGGAATGAAAAGAATCGAATTAACCCTGTGACCCTGTGCGGTCGAGCGCGCAGTTCCGTTGGGAAATAGGTGCCTATAAAATTGCGTTATCGCGCAAAACCTGTGCGCGGAATATTCCAGGAGAGAAAAAGAGGTGAAGTGGGGCGAGAGCGAGATGAGAGGACGATAATGAGATGAATTTCCATGCACGGAAAGCAAATGAATGAGGAATTTTAACAGCTACTTCACGCCCGCGCTTCATTCGCGGCTAAAGTGTTACCCGTCGATAGACTTTTGTCCGGTACAGTGTTAATACAACGAATAAAAGACGGGACAATCGAGTCGTGTAATTGAAAGGTACGCGGAAGAGGATTGTTTTCCGAGCGATTCGTTCGTCGCGCCATTTTGTCATGATTATATGCGCGTGCACGCAATACGCGTGATCAACCATTTCGCATCGTACGGGAAGAGAACACACGTGTTCCCCGCGTCCGCGGCCGAGAGCTACGCGTCCAGATTTATCTCCTCTGATAGCAGATAGCATTGATATATTTTTTTACTCGCAATCTCTCTTGCGTCACCTGTCTGTGCGAGTCGGCCGAAGAAGACGTTTCCCGCACGAGGAAAAATGTCACGGTTGCTACAATTCTCTGTGGTTGCAAAAGTTTATTGGTTGAATAAATTTATTGCATGAAAAATTTGCTGATGTTGTATGCCCATCTATACACTGAGAGAAAAGATACCTGAAAGAAATTAGAAATATTTATTCGACGAGTACTAATAACGTATTGACTTGTGACTGATATATATATATATATATTTTTTTTTTAACGTTAACAAAATATTCTTCTCAAATGAGAAAAATATATTTTTTCCTGAAATATACTGTTGCTTTCCACGAAAGCGATCGTTTTATTCTATTTAAAGAAAGGAATTTAGAGATTTAAGTAAATATGCTATTGATATTCACCAAAAATAAAGATTTTTTAATTTCTAGGATATTTTTTCTCTCGCTGTATAGTTCTCACACAGTCACAGTTATTATCACAGTTACCCTCACGCATAGAGTTGCTCCAACATTAAGCATATTGCTGCATTCTCGTCTGCTGCGTTGTAGCTGCAGAATGAGTACTATGGTTGAGATATTCGTACACGGAAAAACAGTACGGTTGGCCCACGCATTAATCTGGTTACGTCAACCAGATTCATTAGTAAAATATGGAACAACTAATTATGTGGTTGCTGCAACCACAGAGTTGAGTTAGTGGCGTTGCAGCAGTGATATCGATATCTCCAACAATGAAAATGCCAGCTTGATCGATTTCTAATTGTTATAACCAAATCACGCGCAACTATATCGACGTAGTTGATGTACCAAAGTAATATGTATTCGTATCATACGCATTACCACCACATAAAGCAACTATGCTGCTCATATATACGAAATGTTTCCGCTCATGTGCACCAAATCATCTTTTTCCTGTGTATAGGGTTGATATATTGGTGTATTGGTTGCGATATCCCTAGTATTCTCTCTGTGTACCGGACTTTGTACTACACACGGTTAAGGGCTTTCGCACATATCTTGCCATAACCATAGACATAAAAGACGTAAATTCTAGTTGAAGGATCAATTAGGATTTTACTATAGTGTACTCTGGAAGAAGACAGAACTGTTGGTAAATCTGATTATATGCAAAAGTAGATAAGATTGACATCTGATTAAGATCCTAGTTTCTCAGTCAGAATCCTACTTACACGGTTATGTCAATTTTCTTCTAGCTAGAAAAATCCCGGAGCGATATCACGATTGGTTCTTTAGTTTACCTCTTAGATCTACGGACATGGCAAGCCATGTGCGAAAGCCCTAATGCCCCCGCTTCTCGCGCGATAATATAATACCAGTACGGCATTGTTGTACCTACCTCGCCCTCCTCCTTGCAGTCACAGTTGAGTCTGCCGTAATGATCACAGGAGCAGGGCGGATAGTCGCACCTGCTGGTGGAGTTAGTCAGGACGCCCTTCAGCAAGCTGCTCCAGAAGAGTCCTAAGATCGCGCTGCCTAACACATATTTCGTTGCTCCCATTTTGCGCCTCTCGCTCACTGCCTCTCCCCCTGTCTCCCCTCCTGCCATGCGCTTCGAGAGTTTACTCTCCTCCTTCTTCTTCTTCCTTCTCCTCCTCCTCTTCTTCTTTCTCCTCCTCTTCTTTATCACCAGTCGCGTTTTATATCGAGACGGCGCCAGCGAGTTCCGCGTCGAGCCGACCGCGAGGTCGTCTCGACATGTCTGTCCTCCGAACCACCGGCGGAGTGCTTTCAATTTGCGCGGCGGTCACCCTACGGCTTGGCGTGCGATTAAACGCCGATTAATCGCGTACGACTTAACCCGCTTTCACCACACACTATGATGGGAGCTATGTCGACCACGTGGCACGTGACACAAGCCACGCAACATTACGTGATCCTGACTCGCTCATAATGCGCCCCGCTTCTTCTCGTCGAATTCATGCTCTCACGATGACGACGATCGTTCGACGTGTCCTTGAGATTTCTTCGTGCCCCGCCGTCGAAGTGTTCTCTACTACAACGTACGTTCGGACGCTTCGCTTCCTCGGTGAGAGGACGGCGCGATCCAATTTCGTCGGTGACGGCGCGCAATGTTCTCGAACATCGCGCCCTCTCACCCGCAGCCGTTTGTCCTGCTGCTCTTCGCCGCTCTCGGTCTGCTGGAAGAAACGATCGTCCGTCTGTAAGGATAGAGAAATTAGAAAATCCCGCGGTTTTTCTCCCCCCCCCCCTCTCTCTCTCTCTCTCTCTCCCCTCCTTTTCTTTCTCTCAGAGTTTCTTCTCTGTGATCTCAAACTTCCCGAATGTCTACCGATGCACATCGATATATGCTGACGACGCGTACTTTCGTGAGGGAGAGTTTTGTCTTTTTATCTAGACGTTTCTCTGCACATTTTTATATTTTTTTAAACGTCGTTGCACATAAAAAATATAATTTCATCCTTAGCGAAATCCTCTTATGTTATGCACCGAGAAAAATACACGTGAAATACAAAGTTTATGCACAGAAATTAACTTCACGTCCCACAAATAAATTTTCAGGTATTTTTTCTTCAGTATGGTCTCGAGAGAATTTTTCTGAAATCAAAGGAAAACTATTCTAACATCCTCCAAAAAAAGAACTCTGATTGCAAAGCGCTATTTTTTGCAATCTCATGTTCCAAGTGAAAATTTCTCTTCTAAAAATTTTCCAACACCGAAAGTGTTCCTCTTCTAATGAAAAGAAATTATATTGTACTTAGAATATCTTCCTTTTGGTTTTAGAAGAATTCTCTTGAAGCTGTGTATATATTGAATAAACAAATATCTGAGAAAAGTAAAAAAAATATTTATTCAGAGTGAAAGTACTAATAACGTATTTATTTAAATTTAGATTTTTTATTTGAATAGAATAAACAATTGCTTTCGCGGAAAGCTAAAGTCTTAAGAAAATGTATATTCCCTTATTTGAGAAATATTTTACATCAGAGTACAAGCAAATACGCGTTACTAGTGCTCACTGAATGGATACTTTTTATTTCTGAGACATTTTTTCTCTAGGTGTACAAAAGAATTCCGCCAAGCATGAACGAATTCCGTTCTTCGGCTGTGGGGACTGTTTTCCGTGCACTTCTCGCAGAAGGCGAAAATTATTCGAAAATTCTTGCCGCGGAGATGGTTTTAGCGAATGGACGACGCGACTTCTTCGGGTACACGTGACGTGCCTCTCGGCGATGTTGAATGACAATAACGCTTTCGCTTCCCTTCCTCGAGGTGATGAGCACAGCGCGTTATCGTGTGCGATCGTGTGTGCGTAATAACGGACAAACTGTTGAAAGTGGCTATACGACACACCGCGCTGCATCAACGACAGCGTCGCAATATCCGATGATGATAATCCGCGATCTACCACCCGGCTGCTCTCCCACCGTATATCGTCGCGTGACTAATCGTGTCTACATTCCTGCGTTATCAAAGTGCTCTCGCTTCGACATGACGTGGTTCTGTTTATCGTACGAATATGTCAACTGTCGTTACCGTAAACGTATCGCGTTCCCCGAACCCGCTTCTCCCTTGCTTGCTCACGATCGTTCGGCGCGGACTCGACGAGGAGGTCTTATTCATTAACACTCGTATTCTCTCTCTTTCTTTCTCTCTCTCTCTCGGCGAGAGAAGCAGATCCGAGGTTGTGCATCACGACGGAAGCGAGCGGCGTTCGCGAGCGACGTGATGTCGAGGACTGATGTCATTTTCATGCGATTCCGTGTCTTCTGGAATATAAAGTAACCGCCGCGACGATAAACTCCGCGGGAATTATATGCCGGCATGATTTACGCGCGCGGAATTTTCTGGGAGAATTCGGAAGCGTATTTCATATGGCAAAAGTGCAAAATCATGAGACACGTCGCGTTTCAAGTTCCAGGGCGCGATCGCCGAATTTCGATCGTGGCCTTGCTCGATTTTGAGTCTCGCTCGCGAATCGCGCCGATGGCAGCCTCGGTGTTTGACTTCGCTCGTGGGTCGTGGGTGTTGGTCATATTCGAGTAGCAATGCGGTAAATAGCACTCGTAACCCCCGCGTAACTGTCGCTGTAGACAGCCGATGAACTGTGTTTGCGACGTCTTCCTTTTTCGGCGAAACAAAGTTTGGTCTACTACTGGTTGGTAACAAAAAGAGCAAAAGGGGAATAGAAAATGAATGGCACGGTAGAAGCGGGCAGGATCGATAGACGTGAAAAGAGAGCACCGTGAATGAAAGGGGTGGTGGTCCCGTTCAAAGGATTCTAGAAGAATTTCCCTCTGTGAGTCCTCCCAACGGCCACTCGAAATTTCTTCCAGCCCGTTTTTCAATCGTCCTGCATTTCTCCCTCTCACTCTCTCTTTCTCTCTTTTTTTCTCTGGCTTCCCGCTCTACTTCCAGTGACGACAAAGATACCTCGACTGTTAGCGCGGCGCTTTGCTAAGCTAATTGCTCGTTGGGTTAATTGGAATAAAATCGCAAAAAAATTAAACGATCTTAATGTTAAATCCGGCAAAAAGATACGACTTCGCCTTTCGCTCATAATTTCTCGATTACTGCTCGCAATTACATCTCTTGACCTTTTGAGATTTCGCGCCAATTATGTGTATTAGTTACGCGGATTACGCTCGTTTCTCTTGTTCCTGACACAAGCTGTGCGCCTTGGCTCAGATCGCACAAAGAAGCAATAAGATTGAAATTTGTCGGCGCACTCGCCGGAATTTCCGCATGCGTCTGCTCTGCGCTTTCCGCGAGAATCGTGACGTGATGCTTCGCGTTTTCGAGCACGTAGCCTCGCCTCATCACCCGCTTCTTTCCCGATTATTACGTCTGTTTTCACTGACGACGGGAGAACGACAACTCGTCGTGAGAACTCGCACGCCGCCGCATAGACTCGCGGATAATTTTCAATTAACGAATACTCGTCGCTGCTCGGCAACGATCGATGGCGCAAGCAGGTGTGCACGATCGCTCGTGCGCGATTAATTGACCGGTGGGGTCGCATTGACGTCGACTGCCGCGGCATAACTAACGAACAGCCGGAGCAACGGCAAGCGGAAGGGAGCGAAGTAAAAGTGTTGATGCCTTCCCTCCTGGGCTCTAATAACACTGGACTGGTACCCAATTCTGGACCTTCTTATTGTTTCGCTCTTTAAATACGAATACTTCAGAGGACGGCGTCCTTGAAAACTTCACCGATTAAATACTGACTTCCTCTTTCTGCGAACATCAGAATTGCGAGTGCTTTCACATACCGAAGGTGTATGTGCCATAATGAACTGAAGTATTGCTCGATATGTGAGGAAAACGGTGATAAAATTTCTAAATTGATATCTCGAGCTGTCAGTTGGCGTAAATATTTATACTTGATGCAGAAGTTATGCAGCTTGTACACATTTCTGTATCTTTGTAACTAAAATTAGAATTTCAGAGATATACGAGAAGTTTGCAGAAAGGTTTCTGTATATGTGCGTAGTCATGTCTTCTGCTAGCACGGTAAAACAAAGTAGCACACATATGAGATTTATATGTACAAGAAGTAGAAAAAGGGTAATATGATCGTGTTAGTAACAATTGTCTCTACGTTGTCGACATTTTTCGAACTCGTCGTCCACTTCGGTATCCCCTTAAGCTTTCGATATAGAATATACTATATGTATATATATGGAAAAAAAATATCAATTAAGATAACTGGACGGGAATCAGACGAAAAAAATTCCTTGACGAGAAATAACGTCTCTATTACTGTAACGGAAAACCTTCCTCTGAGCATTCAGCTATACGAAAACTCGATGAAGACAATTGAAAGCAATTGGCTGAGAAAAAATTCCCCACAGGAATCTTCTTGTTTCTACAATCGCGTTTTTCATCTGGTTCCGAAATAATAGAAAATTCAATTACACTAACGGAGTTGTTTTTTCCGCTTGGTACATACAGGATGTCTGACAATTCATCACGCATCCTGGTGTATGCAGGTAAAACTCATCAACGCGAACTCTCAGTAAATTTCGTAAACAACCACGTGAAATTTTGAGTTACTAATTGAAGGAGATTAGCGAATGATCGCGCGCGGTCTATTTCACTAACGACCACGTGGGCTTTTAGCTATCAATTAAAGAAGATCGGCGCGTCATCGCGCGCGCAATCATCATAGATATCCGTGTCTAAAAAGCAAAACAACAAGAATATCCAGAATCAGGTACCGGGGTTATATTAGCCACAATGCCCAGGCAATGGTACTTTCACCTCGGGTACAGTCGAGGAGTGTACACGTTGAAGTAAAGAAAAAAGTAAGAAAAAGGAATAAAAAAAGAGAGAAATAAAAGGAAACGCGCGCGGCGGGGTCGATAACGGAATTGACACGGTGGATAGACGAAGGGCGCACAGAGAAACGCGAAATTACTTCTGCCAGGCGATGGTGAATTCGCGCCGTCGAACGATTAAACGTCTCGGCCCGTCTGATTTACACCTCGTTAATGGATACTCATATGTATTCGAGGCCGAGACTCGGTCGGACAAGGGGCTCATGTCGACCCGCGTATTTGTCGTTCCAGAAACAGCCCTGATAGTGGTGTCTCATCGGTCTCTCTCTCTCTCTCTCTCTCTGCTCTTCGATACGCGACAAGACGACGGTTAGGGGCGCGGTATGAGGCATGCAGTAGTAAATCGTTTCCGATTACGTGACTCTTCCTCCTCGTAATACCTCGTCGATTCGCCGGCATGTATACGCGACACGCCGTTCGATTTCTCGCGCTTCAGCTGTGTGCGACCCTGTCGGAATATCGTATGCGACTCCTCGCGGTTGCATCGCAATTTAAAGGGAGGCGAGGATTTGAGCAGAAAGAAAGAGAGAGAGCGAATACGAGATCCTCTACGAGCTTGAGTCCACCCGAGTTGCGTTTCGAGCCTTTATTCCTTCCGTAATGTCTTATCTTCCCATCCGCCTTATCGCCGCGACTTGTAAGAATTGTCTGCGTCTCCCTCCCGGGAAAGCGTTCACAGTTTTCAGACGGCGATAACGATAAACGAGACCGGCCCAAGGGAGGGAAGAGAACATTGAGCCACCC
This sequence comes from Odontomachus brunneus, assembly GCF_010583005.1. Taxonomy (NCBI): domain Eukaryota; kingdom Metazoa; phylum Arthropoda; class Insecta; order Hymenoptera; family Formicidae; genus Odontomachus; species Odontomachus brunneus. The sequence continues at coordinate 298,778 of NW_022639552.1, forward strand.
ACCCACCCGTTCGCCCACCCCTTCGCATCGCCTCTCGCCGAGTTCTCGAGGGAAATAATTTTTTCGTACGCACTGATCATATATATATATATATATATATATATATATATATATATATATATATATATATATATATATGTATGTATGTATGTATGTATGTATGTATGTATGTACATGGCCGGGCATGTGAGGGTTCGCGCGCTGTTCGCGCATGATTTGACAGCGGTTTCGCTTCATCGTTGTGTCTCCAATTTATCAGCGAATGTCGCGAAAGAGTCGTCGATATTCAACCCTCGAACATTGCACGGAAAAAATAACGTAAATATTACAAAATAATTTTGCAATCTTGAATCATGTAAGAATTACTGCACTGGGAGAAAAAGTATCTGAAAGATAAAGAATATTTATAGGACGGAGATGTATTAATATTGTGTTTACTTGTACGATAAAAATTTTGATGCAGGCAAATATGTTACTAGTTACTCAGCAAATAAATATTTTTCATTTTTCCAGATATCTTTCAGCTCGGCGTATATATTTATTAAGAAACGTTATGTGTGTGTACGAGTTTGATTTTACAGAAATAATTGCAGTTACTAAATCATTGCAATTACCTCAATTATCGTATAAATAAAAAAAGATCAAATTCCTTGAAATCATTTAACAAATCGCGATAAATGATTTATTAAAGAGTTATTAAATGAAAAATTAAATCATCCTGAATGTTTTTTATATCGTGGATCGCGTCAGATTTTTGCTATTTCTATAGCGATTCGATCAGTGTAATCCAGTTTCACAAAAAAACATTTTAAAATGAAATAGAATCCTAACGTAACTTTTACTACACGATAAAAAACCATTTTGTATTTATGCTGAAATTGATGCGTGTGGAGATTTTTGTGTTAAATTTTTGATATACCCGTGTGTCAATTTAATATAGTGTCATTTTGATTGTTTTTCGTTGAATTCACATTCACCATTTCTAAGTACAATGATAACAATAATGCTCAAATGTTACATGTTTGCGTTAATTTCTCGCATATTATTTGTTTTATTTGTTTACACATTTGCCTTGTGTCAAATCAACATACAAATCGGAGCGGATAAATTGGGATATGTGAAATGTGTTAAACTTAGCACAAAAGTTTTGCAGTGTACGCTATTCTCTCCGTGCACTTCGCGTATTCATCATTATCGTCGTTTCTGTGGACCGTTTGTGTCGGTGGTCGGCGGAACCGATAATCGGGTAGATCGGGAAATAGGTCGTCGCGAAATTTATAGGTTGAGCCACTCGGTATTAATGACGATAACGCGACTTATTGTAGTGCGCTGCACGATCACGTTCCATTTAGTAGTACGGAGATCCGCGTAAGATCATGCGACGCAAAACCACAACGGTGTCTTCTTGCATGCGGGATTAATTAATACGGCTGCGTGGAATCATCGCTAAATACGTTGGCTCGAGAGAGCTGCCCTGTTAAAAATTGAATCTCGTCGGTCCAATCATGAGATAGTAAATTTGGGTCCAATATCATTACTAGTCAATAATGTAACCGCTCACTTCTCTTAATAGCTAAGTAAATAAGTCAGTGAAAGTTTAATCATCAAATAAGTTGATAATTAAATGAATGAAATTAACATTATAAGACGAGAAGTCGCACAAAATTGCTGTTAATCACTCTAATATAACGATTCAATTCTGTCTTCTTGAGATTTTCATGAAATGAACGCAGCCTCAATTTTGATTTACTACACATTGAGAAAAGAATACTTGAGAACTTATTTATGGGATAAAAATTTATTTCACAGAAATCAGTTTTATATTCCACATATAAATTTTTAGATATTTTTTCTCAATGTATCTAATTTTATAAAACTAGTGGCGACATAATAGCTAGATTATGTATTTTAGAAAAGACGCGGTACATCTACTTTATCATATTTGATATGCAATTACTAGATGACAGCAGTCAGATGACAAACTCGATTCTGTGTTTCAGTGAATAATCAACCAAAACGAGTTGGTAACGAGCTAGAATATTTTGTTTAGCCCGCACTAACTGGTGTCTTTGCTTGTCAAGAGCTATCAGCTTATGATCGGCTAGTGAAATTTTTACCCGAATGTATTGTCACGTCGATTACGGCACGTGCATAATTTCACCGTGTCACGGATAAACAGTTAATCGATTTTCATCATTGCTCATTTGACCTGCTTCGGTCGCGCACGTGTGTGTTTGCGAATTCGATGCGGTTCGAATAAAGTCGACTGTCATTAGAGGTACGCGCGCGTGTTCTCTCTCTCTCTCTCTCTCTCTCTCTCTTTCTCTCACAATGCGGTTGACGAATTAATGCGGTATTATAAGAGGCAGAATACACCGCGCGTGATCGTGTGTAGCATTGATTATTAATAAGCTTTTCTCCATTGTCACAATCGGTTAATTCAGGCCGCAATGGTCCGAGCGCAGTCGCGTCGTTCGGCGCGATCCACTCGTTCCGGCCGCAATTTCGCCTGCGTTTTGGAGTTTTATCATCGAAACACTGGCCGTGATCGCGTCCTATCCGGACTGTACCTTCGTTCGTTTTCCGACACTGGCTCTGTTTTTCCGCGATTTTATTCGTAATCAGAGGTAGAATAGGCGCATCGGCGCGAATCGACGCGATTGATTCCTGTGTCTCGTTCCTACGCGCACGTCTCTACGCGCGGACAATAAAATTACATCTCGTTTAAAAACGCGAACACAACATCGACAGATTTTCACGATCCGCACGGAGCAAGTTGACTGATCGTCTCTCGTTAACTTTAGAACTTGAAACATCGGCAAAATTTAGCCAGACCAACTTTTCAAACGTTCTTAAAAACATGTGTTTTGTTTTTGCATTATAACATTTTTATCTTCACTGAATCACAAGAACATCAATAGATTCATATTCTTCTCTGCACCGATTAAAAAAAGAAAAGGATCGAATTTTGGTCATTTTTCTGGAAGTTATGAGAAAATGAAAATGCACTGGGTAGAATATATTCATGCTTAGAGTTTCACATAATTTTTTGATGTTTAGAGTTCTAGGGCGTAGAGTTCTTAATCTTGCCTTTATTTCACATTTCGTATTCAATAATGGTTTACGTCTTTTATGATAAATCGTCAAATGCCGACTGTCACTTCCTGGCTTTGATCAGGTTTATCCCAGTTAGTCATCCATCTGAGAGAATTTTATAGTAGAATCTACTATGGAATCTTATAATCCCGAGGAATAGATCGACATTCTGCACTAATTCACCATATTTTCATTTCATGTGCCACTTATATTTAAGGAACTGAAGTATGCTATTAAAAAAATTTGCTGTGTTTTTAACGAAAGCTACATAGCTAAAATTTGTTTCCAGTAAAATTTACTATGCTCCTTAAACCTGATCGTGCTCCTCGCTTTCTGTTTCTTATTCTCTATCTTCTTCTTTGGCTTAAGGCTTGAGGTTTAAGTCAGAAAGAGATAAAGAGAAAGAAATGGGAAGTAAAGGGCACATTGTAGAAGCAGGCTTTACTCTACTCTTGCACTATCAGAAAAATGATAAAGTTGAAAAGGATTTACATGTAAGGAAAATGATGATATTCTCTCCATGCGGTTTGTGATAAGGTGATATTATCAGGTCCTAACTATTAATAATCTTTATTATTAACAAGATCCCGATTGCCATTCTATGTTATATGATTCATCACTTTATGCAAATCAGATAACCCAATTGGGACCAAACTGATCAGAAGTTTGGGATAAATATCTAACCGGGACGAGATGTTCTTGAATGTTCGTGAGTCGCATAAGAGAACAATTGACCTAGAAGCATAAATGCTTCTCCAAATCACATTACGTAAAGAAATATTGGTCAAGTGTAGACCTTGAACTCGTGATGCTTATAGACTTATTTAATGTTCAAAACATATTTTGGTTCATAATCACTTATAACAAGAGATGAGAGAGATTTTGTGTCAGATGAAAGGTCATGTGTCTACTTAAAACTCAATCGGCCACTCATTGGCCCCGTGACTTCTGTTCCTCGCGCGAAGCTGCAACATACTTTTCGTGATTTTTATATCGAATATTCACAACGCCACGATATCTACACCGCGACTGGACCGAGCTGAAACGGCGACGATTCGCGGCGTGAAAAAAATAAAATCGCGCGCGTGTCAGGAGATACATGAGGCCGAAGCGACGGTCCGGTGACTTTGTTTGAATAGAACATTGGTACGCGCAGAAAACGCTCGCTCATTTCCATGTTTGTTACGATAACGAATGCCAGTGCCGCGGAGCGCGCTCGCGAAATATTGGTTCCGCTTGTTATCGATATCACGGTTTTAACGCGCGGCACGACACTGGTATCGCAAGGCGTCGGCGATAACCTACATTACGGAGAACACGCTCGACCGCCTTTCCCGAACGACACATTTTTCCCTGGCGCTCTCCGAACAATTCGTCGCACGCGCCACGAAAATGCCGCGCGAGACGGATCCCTGCTGCACGATAAACGACCCGCGATTTCACATCGATATGTCATTGTTCGCAGAGGAAGTCCCAAAAGTTGATTTTCCCCTTAGATTTGCACTTTTTGCACAACCGCGCGCTCTCGCAAAGGATGACAATCCAACAAATATCGATGCGTTCATACCCAGAGTGCTATTTCAGCATACATGATGACGTCGTTGACGTATTGTTAACATATAAAGTTAACGTATAAAGACGTTATTAAACCTATATTGAGCGTGTGGTCCACCATTTACAATATATATACAAAGTATAATATATACAAAGTAGAATATCTGTCTGTCTGTACGTTCCCTATAAATTTCTATGAATTCCTATGAATTCTTTGACCAATTTGGATCAAATTTTGTGTAGTTACTGTCCAGGATTTTGCGGAAACTAATAGCTACCATGAATCCATCCCTTTGCTTGATTTTATTCTTTTGACATCTCGTGATAATTTGGACTAGTCGGGTAGTTTATGCCAGTTGTAGATACATATCCTGCTAAGATTTTTTTCGAAAATACATACAACATAAGTAGCAGACTACGCATATCACAAAAAAGCAGTATATTTTTGACTAATGATATACAAACAATACTTGAAAATTTATTTGTGGAATATAAAGTTTATCTTTGTAAAAGAAGCTGCTATCTCGTAAATAAGTTTTTGAATATCTTCTCGTGTGGCTTTCAAATTACACCTACAGGCGACGCGCCTAATGAAGGGTTAATGTTTCATCAATACGTCATTTGACGTCCCGCTACGTGGGACTCTACGTGACGGAGGAATTTTGTCGGAGTGATGACATCGACGATGAAGGGATAAAAATTAGTCGAATCCAACGTTACAGGCAGTTACAGGCAAAACGAGCGAGTCAGTGTTGCGATATTAACCGTCCAGTTCTCCGTGATCGAACTTCTCTCTCAAAGGCGCGATATCTTTCGACGTCTCGGTTTAATCCAGGTGCAGCGCATAACTTATACCGCCCCGCACGTGCGGCCCTGCGCCCCGTAACTCAAGTAACGTTATGTATGCAACACCGGGGAGCAACGCCGGGCGGAATGTTTAGTCTCGCGGCATTGTTTTCAATTTCGAGATAACAGCAGCCGAGAAAAGCGAGGGAAAGAGAGGAAGGGTTCTCCCGACATTTGTTGCGCCCATGAGCCCCGGGAAAGGCGTATGAAAATTTTTTTCCTCCCGGGATTTCGCGGCGCGTTTCGCGACTCTGTTTTTAGATACCGCGTATCATCCGCGAGGTGCGACGAGCGTGTACTCGTGTTTCCCGAAATTTCCCCTTGCTCTTCTCGCGATTAGGTCCACGTCGCTCGTTACGCGCAGCAGCAGCGACAGCAGCAGCAGCAGCAGCAGCAGCGACAACGTTCACGACGTTACGCCCTCAAAAGGGAAGAGAGAGAGAGAGAGAGAGAGAGAGAGGGGAAGAAAAAAGCAAATGCCGCGAATCTCGTGCCGTATTCGCTGCTGGAATCCCGACGACGGCGAATTAACACGTCCAACCAACGAGTCGGCACGACGAGCGTAATGTCGACAATTAAGCGTCTTTCGCGTGACGGCGATTCTTTTTCACAGAAAGGGCAGGGCATCCAGTGGTGAGAAACGAGCGATTAATCGACCTCACAGCTGGCGCGGTAAAGAGATAGCGCGCCCGCACCGTGCCACGTGGGAAATCAAGTATTACGCTCGCGACGAGAGAGGTCCATCCGAGCGAGCTTCTGCACTCTCGACGTGGACGCGCGATCGCGCGGAATAAACTTCGACGCCGGTCGTCGCGACAAGCGGAATCTCTTTCTCTCTTTCGTCGTTGCGCGACGCCGGTGGTCGTGTCGTGGTGCGCGGCTGATCGGCTTCACGGTTCAATGCCGCGGATCGACCCGACCCGGAGCCTCGCTTTACGATCCTGCCGCGGCCAGAGTTATTTATGCAGCCTCTCGGCGAAAAGAGGCCCGGAACGCGTGATGCAGCTGCTGCCGCGTGACGCCGATCGTTATGCAACGATCGTCGCGAGGGGATCGCCAGCGCGTTCCGTGCCGCGCTGGCGATCCTTTGCCGGAGGATCGTCAGGTAAGGGACGACGGGGCCAGTAGGAGCAAGAAGAGAGAAGAGGAGGAGAGACATTTCTCATATTCCAAGGGCGCACATTTCCCTCCGTGAAAAAAACGAGTTTATGCGTCGCGCCGATCGGTTGCTTGATTATTTCGGTAGTCGGTGTATCTCTAAGCGCTCTCTCTCTCTCTTTCTCTTTCTACTCCATCGTAATGAGAGATGCTGCTTCACTCGCGGCAGTATTACCACGCTCTCATCCACAAGAGAACACTCGTTAGTCAACGGCCGGCCGACCGACAGGCCGGACGAGAGGAGGACACACTCGCGGCGATCACCGAGCGCGCGTATCCTCGCGCAGGACTCGCGCGAGAGATCGACTTTAACCCGATCTCGTGGCGAGGAGCGACTCGCGACGCGTCACCGTCGACGCGCAAACAGCGACTGGCCGCCTTTCGAATTCGCGGCTGGTTTGCACCTCGGCGACGGTTATCGCGCGACACGAGTACCCCCCCTCTCTCCCTCCCCTTTCTCTCTCTCTCTCTCTCCCCCTCGCTCTTTTCTCTTCTCCTGCGCTCGCTCGTTCACTCTCGCCACCCGCCTCCTACCGGAGTAAAACATATCCCCACCGAGCGCGCGAGTTTCCCTCCCTTGAGCGACTCTCAGTGCGTCCTTCGCGTCGCGTTGCGACGCATCTCGGCGCTCTCGTCTCGTCTCTTCCTGTTCTCTCGAGAAAATCCCGATCTTCTTCCTCTCGTCAGGTTCTTTTAATCGATGCCTCTGATTTTTCGGACGTAGCTCGCGCGCTGCGCTAATTCCTCGTCGTTATCCGCGAGATCTTTGTATGTACAGAGAAAAGGATACTCTTGTTTGGAAAATATATTTACTTCTGATATACAAATCTTGAAATGTGATTGCGTTAAACGAAGATAAGTTTCTTAACAAAAGACAAGCAAATTCTTAGTATTCAAAAATAATTTTTACGAATAGAAAGTATAAAATATTGAATTGAGAATATGATATTTCTGAAAGACTATTTTGAGACTTGAAAATTCTTCTCACAAATTACATATCGTTGTTTATATATGAAATAATGATTATTGATATGATAATTTGACTAGTTTCAAGTGGATATTAATTCTTTTCTCTGGTAGATTATTCATGGCTTGCTTTGATATTTTTTCCTTTGGATTCTTTTTTCTTGTAAATTGTGCTGCAACGAATTGCACTCGTTAACAAAACTTATTAACAAAGCTATGTTCTTTCTTGTAGCCAACTGTTTCTGTTCACTTGGGCTGTTTTGCTAATGGCTCGGCATCTTTTGATTATCGCTCGAGTCTCACTCATTATTGCTTCTGTTTTTCCAATATTCTATGACCTTATAGATGGCTTGGCATTATTGACAATTAGTGTACAGGTTGAATTCTCGGTACATGAGTGTTGGCCTGAGTGAGGACGAGCGGCCGTAAAAGCGTAACTTCGAGTGCTGCTTATCAATGAATTATTAACCTCTCTGCGTTCCGAGTTATTATCGGCGTTTCTTTCCAACCGGTCTGCAAAAACTCTGTATTTCCTCGACAATATCGTGCAGTACGTATTTACCCTTGGTATTTTGGCATTCAGCTGGAGCAAAAACACATCACATTTCTAATAACATGTTTATATGCAATACAGAATATATACAGAATGTATAGAAAATGGATCATACGCAGAGAAAATGTTATAGTAGAAATTGTAATCTTGGCTCTACAGAATTTTAACGAAAATTGTAAGTGCTTTAATTTTTTTATATCGTATATCAGCTAGATCCACTAAAGAGAGATTTAATATTTCTACGATAATGTACATTATAATTTTATTATAGTCTGCATTGAGAAAAAGATATTTGAAAATTTATGGGGGAGGGAGGTTATAAAGTTTATTCATAAAAATAAACTTCATATCTCACAAATAAATGTTCAAATATTTCTTTCCTCTTAGCGTAGCCTTACAAGAAATATTGTAAAAAAAATATATATATATATATAATATTTTGACGTAATTTTTGTCACAATATTTTCTCAGTGTAGAACTCTTCCTGGAACGAAATATGAGGTAGAGTTAGACTCGACTTAGGATGTAGGAAAAGATGAATCAATCGTAGCTTTTTATCGATATTTTTTCTTTCGCTCCTTATTCCTTATCTTACTCCGAATTTTCTATTGCATAACGTATTGCGTCTCTTACGTCTATACTTGTCTCTTCGTTACGCGTAATGTCTTGCAGAATTGTACGTTAAAGTGTGTCACACAAACTTTAGTACAACTTGATAGAAAGAAACGAAAAATTGATTGGATCTGCTCATCTGATCGTTTTTTCATGCGCGCCATTTATCTTCTAAGCATACTTGAGCCGGTCGATACTTATCGTTCTCATCGTTTCGTCGACATGTCATCCAGATAGAGGATCAATTAGTAAAAGAGAAAAAGAAATCACGAGTGCCGCTATTTTATTTGCATTTGTCTTCCTCCTTATCTCGCTAGGTATCTACCGTTACGACCCTGTTCGACTCTTTCGCCGTCTTACGCTTGCAAACTCCTTATCAGTCACGACCGATAAAGCGCGAGCGATAAGGCCGTTAAGTCTTGGCGCTTTAGCTGCCTCGATCGCATCTTTCTTTCTTAATGGCGAAGAATTTACTTTTATTATCGACCTCCTCGAGAGACGAGGACGAGGGCGCGATATTTTAATGCATTGTGAACCGAGACTCCCCATTACGGATAAATACTTCTGCACTTTGCGAAAGGCGGTATCGGCGTTTCCTGATCGAAATGAGAATACTGCCAATATAATCCAGGTATTTACTATATCCGTATACCCAGATTCACGGGTACTGTTCCGAGTACTCAGAAACGAAAATAATTTTTTTAGTGCCATTATATATCCATTTTTTATATTTTATTTTTTAGTAACATTATACATGGAGAGAATACATACATACATACATACATACATACATACGTACATACATACATACATACATACGTACATATACTATAACTATAATATATAGTATATTATAGTTTCTTTTCGTAAAAATTCTTTTTAATTGTATTATGTTTTTAGAGAATTTCAAAATGAAAAGATAAGTCAATTACTTCAGTATATGTCGATCTATTCTTCGGTTCCAAGTTCCTATAGTAAGTAGTTTTTATTGTAAAATTTTCTGTATATACATTTATTTGTTGCTCAAGCACGTGGTATACGTGTATTCGAAGTTGACACCACTAGTGGAAATCTCTTCTATATTCTTCACGTTTTGGCGAAAAATGTTCGAACTGAGGTGCTGTCAGTTCGCTCTCTTGTGCTCGTGTTGATTACTTGATATCAGATCGGTAAGATGAGGTATCTAAATGTAGTCGGAAACGAAGTTTGAGAAGTTGATACTTTGAGGCAGCCAGGTCGACAGTCCATGATAAATCGCGCCATGATAAATGCCTATCACGATTTCACATTTTGATGTCTATTTTCTCCTGCATTTCGGCTACCTTTAATAACCCTTTGAGAATTTGCACGAATTCGCGGCATGATTATTGAGTAAATTTTCAATAACGCTATTACTAACCAGAAATACTCGTTGCATCTGCTGTTAATTCGCTTATGGATTCTATGTCCGGTTAAGTTATTATTTTTCAAAGAAGGAGAAACGACTCCGCGCGATATAAATCGAACTGCAATACGACAGATTTCGCCTCGGTAACGGGAATTGCAACAAACGCCGTGGAATTCTTTCTCTCCGGCCCGCCCTCCCGCTTCGGTTCCTTGTGTCTAAAAATTGATTTCGCCATTTGCTTTTCCGACAAGATGTCATGGATGACATTGCGATGCTCTAAAATCCATACGACAGCCTTCATTCGTACGATGCTACTACTCTCCCTGTTATGTATTTTGACAGCCATGGATTTTCGGGACATCGGATTTCTATCTAGCATTGATTCACTTCGGAGATCCCCGGCGAGGACTTGATAAAGAGAAAAAAAATCTAGGCAGACTGAATTCGGCGTGTGCCACTCATTTCCGTTAGTAATTACAAACGACTATCTGTAATATTTTATAACTCGATAACAACGATTTTTCACGATCTTACCGTCGTCTCGACGGAATGATGGATTTAGTGGTGTAACATCATTTCATAATGAACGTACTCATTGTGGTTTTCATATATTTCAATTTTTTCAGATTTATTTTCCTGCTAACAAATAAATTCTAGGGTAGATACTGAAGTTATATGCCGTACGAAATTTTTGAATTTCTTATTTATTTTATTGTTTTAGTTTATTTCATTTTTAAGCTGCTGAAGCATTTTTAAGCTGCTGAAGATCGACAGCTTTGGACGCACTAATGTTTGTGTTATGTGAAAGGCCACATGTAGCAATATACACGGGGAGAATATATATATATATATGTATATTAATTTTTTCTTGATATAAATTCTCTTCCATTTTACTATATATGTTTCTAATAGTGCAGAAATAGACTGTCAGGTAATGTACTTGCTCATAGTAAATTTCTGTAGATATATACACTGAGAAAAAGATATTTGAAAATTTATGTGTGGGATATAAAGTTTATTCACAGAAATAGATTTTATATATTTCTCTCTCATGGACATTCAAACTTTATATCTTGCAAATTCTTAAATAATTTTTCGGTGTAGCAAATTTTTTAATTTAGTTCCTAAAATATAAGCAACATTTATGAAATTACATGATAATCAGTTATTATCGATCTATTTCTCGGTCACAAAATTATACAGTATTTTTTATTACAAAATTGTCTCTGTGTATTAAGACGAATATAAATCCAACAATTTTAGATTATTTAATCATGCCCTTCACGTACACTTGAGAAAAAATATTAAAAAATTTATAATAATAATTGATATATAAAGTTTATTTTTGTGAAATAAAACGTATTTCCGGACGAAATAAACTTTATATCCAACAAATAAATTTTCGAGTATTTTTTCTCAATGTAGAGATTTTTATCTAAAGTATCTATTTTTTTATTAACCAAAATATTTTATAATTTTAGACTAGACATTTTACTACTAACAGCATCCATTACTAAAGCAAGTGATAGTTGTTTGTGTAATTTTATTGGATTTTTGTAATGCAGGCCAGTCTAGAATATTCCACTACTTTATGAATTTGAAAATCATATATCTCCATTGTAGAGTTAAGCTCCGCACACGTACATCATACGACTAAAAGTGAACAAGCGAATTCACTTATGGATCGAAATGATTTGTTGTGGAGCTCTTGGAATGACTTCATGAGTGTTGTTGGAAATAAAAGCGACTGTCGAATCGCACGATGGTGTCGTGATTCGATGCCGCGATCGGTCTGATTTGTACAATTTTCTCTGATTATGATGCGCGCGGCAGAGTCGTTCCGATGTTTATTCGTGATCTCGTGAAAGCACGACGTTCAACCGATCTCGTCGATATCATATACCGGTTTCACGTAATGTCACCATTCATCCAGCTGTCCGTCGCGAATGTACGCGGTTTTATTGAATTACGTGCGTTTGGGACTCATTTGGCGAGCGCGCTTATTCACACCGCCATTCACAGACGAGTCAGACGAGTCGTCGCTTATCGCTCGCTAATGTGCGGCCGGTCTTAACATCCCCGTATCCGATTCGTCACCATGCGCGAGGCATGTCACGCGTTAAGGGAGGTTGGGTTGGCTAACTTTAACGCCTTTCCGTAGTTTCAACGTTCCGCTATAATGGTTTCTTGCTAAACGATTGTTTAGGATAAAATGCCGTTCACGTAGCTCTTGTAGTCGCCGTTGTTAACGTCAAAAGTTCACGAGATATTTTCATCGAGGTGAGAATATCGCAATCTTTTTGTCATCGACTCTTTTCGTCCTCCTCCTTACACATTTACTTCATTACATTTACTTCATAAATATCAATCCTCGTATTATCTGTTTACAACACGGAACAGTTACCGTTCTCGATGGCCATCAATGTTCAACCGCGCGGATGTTAACTTTTTCGCTACTACGCATCATTCTAGTGGCTTCTCACTGAACGATCTTTTAGAACGAAATCATTCGCGTCGTTTGTTAATAGAACAGCGCCATGAAATTCTAAAAAATACAAGACACGCCATAATTTTAATAAAGAAAATCCTTTCTCGTCCCATCCGTTACTTAAAAAAGTAAGAAAGAAATAAATTGAGAAACGTGAACGACTATTTTTTATCCGTTCAACATATAATCCTCCCTTAATATCACGTCGCCAAGACTGAAGTCTCGGTCAAAGTCTCGGTCAAAATCTTGCGCGGAGGATCGATGCGCGGCTCAACTCTTCAACTTCGTGGAGACGCGAGGAGGGACCGCTCGCTCGCCGATAAGAAACGTATTTCGATGATCGATTTGTCGCAATGCCGTCCCGCTCGTTTACTACCGACATCCCGGTCCCCGGCGCAGCCAGACGTCATATCACGCGAGCAAAATATCGAGAAGCTCGCGATCTGACTGCCGCAAGATTAATCGTGGCCGCGGCCACTCTCGATAGATTTTCCAATTCCGATATGACGTTGAAAAAGTAGCGTGATTTCGTCAGCAATCGGCTGGAGCGGAAATGCACGCATGGTTGAAGAGAGGAAGAGAGATAGAGAGGATTCAGAGAGTGTGTGTGAAATTGAGAGTTAGGGGAAGGGAGAAGGGAAAGAGAGAGAGAGAGAGAGACTATAAGAGGTATTAGGTACACTAAATTAATATTACTCACTGATACATATTCGGGATTGCTTGTTATATAATGTACGAGTCTGTTGTCTCATATAATACGTTATTATTAGCACTACGCGATCGCATCGCTGGTTTCTCAAATAATTGTTTGAAACAAACAATTGATCAAATGTCGGCGCATGAACTAGCTTGATATTATATATTAGAGAGAAAGAGAGATGGAAGAATGGGTTTATCAAGCCTGCACATCCACGACTGTTATTACTCATCTATTCGTTTCTCTAATCACCTTTGTGTGAAAGTACAATGTACATTTAAAAATACCTATGATGCTTTTCCGTGCAATATGTAGAAGGTGATATATTGAGAGAAAAAAAGTGATTAATATCACTAAAATTATAATTATTTTCGACTATACATATACTTTTTAACAAAAATACACAAACAGGAAAAAATATCATTCTAAACTGCTAAGAAAGGTGTTTAGTCAGTTTATTTTTCTTCTTTTAAATAATACTTTCAACAAACGATATCTTCTTCATAATAGTCTTAAAATATGCTTGTTACAAATTTGAAAAAAATTTATTATTACGTACTCAAAAGAAGAATTAATGTTCTTTACAAGAACATTAAAAATTTTTATTGGGGGAAAAATTGATTCGACTCTATGTAATAAGCAAATCGAATTTTTTCTTCAATCAAAAATCAGGATCTTATTGTTCTGCTTGTTATTGCGAAAGTAATACCATGTGACTCTCTCGTGACTGTTGTGCCGCGGAATCGTTAAAAATCCATTCCTCTCGTTTCGCAGTAGACATTTATGTTTCTGGGAAAACGTTCTCGTCTGGTCGATATAAATTCTGCGTTTTTGACGTTCACACTAACGACTTCTCCTGAAGTGGTTCAAACGCGTCTCCCGTGCTTTCTTTGGGGGACAAAAAAGGAAAAAAATTAGACGAGCCTAGCATATGCCATCGTCATGAATTCGACGAAGAGATGGTTTCTCGCGAGTGTATCTCGCACGAGAAAAAGGCAGAGATAGAGTTAGATAGATGGAGAAAAGAGAAAGAGAAAGAGAGAGAGAGAGAGAGAGAGAGAGAGAGAGAGAGAGAGAGAGAGAGAGAAAACGCGGCGAAATACACCTCCGTCAAATGGAGTTCGCGCGTGAGAACGCTCGCTCAGTGCTCCGGAATGCACCTGGAAATTTGTTTTACCGCGTGGTGAAAACAAAAGTGTACCTCGCCAAATGGGAAAACTTTGTGGCCCAACGAAAGGGGTTACGCGTGAGCGCGCCACGTCGCTACACGTGTACGTGCACGTACGTCGGATATAGAGACAAGAACTCACCGGAGACCGCAGGAGCCAGGCGCACAGTTTTATCTGGATGATGAATTAACGAGCGCGAAAGCGAATGCAAACGTCTCTCGGCGGCTCGCGAGCACGATAATTCCTTCGAATGAGAAGCAGTCTTAATGTTCGGAAAACAGAGAGTAGAAATGAACTGCGTCGAGCGTTTGAATTTTCTTGAATAACGATGACAAATAAGAGAGAGAGAGAGAGAGAGAGAGAGGAAGAGAGAAATATGTAAACATATGTAAATGTGCTCGAGTAATTATTTCTACTTCCAATTATACTTTGGATTGATTCTTGTGCGTTTTCATCGTCGGCCGTACGACTCGGAAAATATAATTCCCCGCAATTGGAATAATCACCTGAATAAACCGTGGCGTTGAATTATGACCGAATAAATCTCCGAATGCTCGATGGGCATATTGCTCGAGACTGGAAATGGTTAATCGGGCGACCCCGGTTAAACAACGACACACCAGCCTGTATCAGCCAACGATTCATCGCTGGAACCGCTCTTATTATCATTGATTTCAGTCGATGATAGGTCGCGCGTATGCAAACACGCCGGGGGATTCGCGAATAAACTTCTACTTAGTTGAAAGTCAAAAGCTACCCCGCCAATCGTTCGACATTGTTATTTTAGTTCGGTCACAGCGGGAGGAACATTAATTATTTACGCATCGGTAACAGTTCATTCGAGAATAGCTGTGAGTCTCGGCCGACGTGAAAGAAACACGGCCGACAGCGCGAAAGGTTAAAGAGGCGATATTTCCATACGCATTGGCAACGAGAGAGAAAAAGAGGCGCAGCTCGCCACACTGCGGTTGTGGTTGTGCAGGGGTGTAGAGAGAGAGAGAGAGAGAGAGAGAGAGAGAGAGAGAGAGAGAGAGAGAGAGAGATCCGGC
>NW_022639552.1:317291-329016 GCF_010583005.1 Odontomachus brunneus
GGAGAGGGAGGGAGAGAGAAAGAGAGATCCAGAGAAATGGGGAGGGAATCCGTAACGTCGGGTGTGCTACGTGCCGAGGGATGAATCGAATTCGCGCAGCGGCTAAGAAAGGTAATCGTTGCCGTGGGTGGCCGGCCACAGAGAACCGGCGGAACTGGAAATTCCGAAACCAGACATTCGGAGCTCGATAACACCAACGGGACCATAAATGTGGCGTTTCGGAACGACGTGCGCCGGCAGCGCGGCCGATATATACCGGTGTTTCCCACAGGAAGTTATAATTGTTTGCCGAGTTTCTCCGGTGCTCGATGCCCCGGAGAGAGAGCAACGTTGTGTCTGACTCCACTCTTCCTAGTGTTTTCGGAAGGGGGGAAGGGAAGGGAAAGAGAGATAGATAGAGTTTCGTTGCCCCTGCGCGCGGCCACGAGACTTTGTTACGAACGTCGCGATATTTTTGTTCGCGTACGCCCCGTCGGAGATACGCGCGCAATTTCGCCGTCTGTAAGCTACGTATTAGCGTTGCCCGTCTACTACACCAGGTATTTCTATACTCGGGGTTACAGCCTCTCAGACATAACCAATTGTTGTGGTTGACAGAAGTTACAGCTTCTCAGACATAACTAATTGTTGTGATTGATTGTACAAACGTGATAGAGACAGCGAAAGAATATGAAACTGCCCGTGAAACGGGCTTAAAGTGAGCCAAAATAGAAAAATGTGACTTAAATATTTTTTGTACTTTTACATTTGTGCCAAATTAGAAAGAAATTGGAGTGTACATTTGAGTAAGTTTACTTGTAAGTCAGTTTTTTTAATTTTTTAACTGTAATATTATTCCGATTTTAATGAAACTCAGGGAAATGTATATATCTATGTTTTGAAAGAACCATTTCGCGATTTTGTTTCCACTGTTCCTCTCAAGATAAATATTGGAAAAGGCATATGAGCAACATATCCCTGGGGCCATCTAGATCCATTCTGCCCTACCTGGGTACTTAGGTATCCAAACAAGCGGTTTTATTCATGTACCCGGGAACGGAAAATTGTTTTAATGAAATCATGAGTTTTCCTTCATATAAAAATGGATTTTTCTGAGTAGTCTGCGTGTAAAAATATTAAGATAAAGTCAATGAATAGTGACTACTTTTTGTCAGATATTCCATATTTTATTGTGATACATTATGTATATATAAAAATTTTATTTTACTGCTACGAAAAGCGATTATTCATTTCCCTTTTTATAAGATTATTTTCAACAAAGAATATTTTCTTATTAATAGTCACAAATATGCTCATCACGAATTTAAGAAAAGCTCATTTATTACGTATTCAGAAGAAGAATTTGTTCTCTTTAGAAGAATGTTATAAAATTTTATTAAAGAAAAAGTTGATTCGATTTTATGTGATAAGCAAGCCGAATTTAATATTCTCGACTGGAATGCTAAATTTATTAGTCTCAGAATGCGTATGTTGTTTTGGGTAGATTTGATGCCTATGATGAACGTACGATAGATTTTCGAATATATAAATTTATGAAATACTTAAAACAACTAAATAGTGAAGCACCTGCTTTTTGTGACCTTATGCTAATATTTTTACATATAGGCTAACTTAAAGAAATAAATAAGCAGAAAGAATAATAAGAATAAATGACTGGACATTCTAGTATGACACCAGGATTGACACCACCACTTCGTCCACCACGCATTGCGCGTACCCGAGATATCAATGAAAATACTCGCAACGCGAAACGTTTCACCCGCGTTTGGGCACGAGAATCACTTTAGTGGTTCCCGTTACATTCGAACGGAATGCCGCGCCGAGCGAACGTATCGACACTGCTTGCAAATTTTTCGCGTATCGCAGAATTCGTGACGCGTTGATCACTAACCCGGTTCGCAGTGACTAACGATAGTTTCTGAGTAATGCTCTCAGTCTCGCGGACGAGAGGGCGACCTCGAAGACGAGATCAGACTTTACCGTCATTGGCGCCTTTGTTCGCGTGTGTCACGTGCATCGACGTAAATTTTAGCCTCTTGTGCGTCCGTATTTCCTGCTGACTCTCCGTGCCGCGCGCGACTTGCTTTGGCAGGGAAAAATATCGAAACACTCTCAATGTGCGAGCTCGAGATCCCCCGCGGACGGGAAATATTAACGATAAATTCGCACGTCATCATCCCTTCGTGATTTCCTTCGTCATATGCTGTTCTTCTTCTTGGCGTTACCTCGAACTTTATCTTCTTTATCTGACACAGCGAGCTAATATCTTCCATCATTTTGTGAAAATTAATTAATTAGAGTTAAGTTCCCATTATTGCGATTTCGTTTCTTTTTAAAATTGCACTTTGTATCTATCTACTTTATATCTACCAAAACATTAAACTGATGCTTTGCATTACAGATTCAAACTAAGATTTTCCATTGGTTTTTAACACAAATACATGTCCATTTCAATGTAAACATTAAAACCAATGTCTTTATGTCTCGTAATTATATGATACGCTATTTGATCCATATTTCACAGAAGAACGATCTCATACGCATCGGAAGCGCGATAATTCCCCCTTCCTAACGGTTTTTGTTTCAACTCGCTACAACGTCTATAATTGTAGTTATTGACGTTTGTATCGATCCGCACGCTCGATCGGTTGGCGCCAACTCTTTCGCGCGTGAGTGCGAACAATAAGCACGTGCTGCGATGGCATGCAGCAACGACGGCCTTACTCCCACTTCGAGCCACACGACTGATTATCGGGGCACTTAGCCTCAGGACTATCAACCTAAAAAGACCAACGGGAATCTCCCGAATTTCTAAAAAGTTCTTATTACATGTTTTACTTCTATTACATTGTATTATAATTCTATCTACGCTACCAACATTTATATTACACTGAAAAAGAATTTAGTTGACGAAACCAAAATTTGGAAAAATTTTAAATGGGGTCGACCAAATGTTTTTTTGATAATTATAACCAAAGAATTTAATTGCCGCTATTTTGCCTTACTTTTTCTGTAATATATTTATTTAGTTATTAAGCAAAGCAAAATAGCGGCAATTAAATTTCTTGGCTGTAATTATCAAACATTTGGTTGTTTCCATTTTAATTAAATTTTGGTTTCGTCAACCAAATCCTTTTCTCAGTGTATTATAATTACAACGTATTGTAATAGTTTCCCAATAAGAACTTTTCAGAAAGTTAGGGAAACCCCGAAGGTTTTATAAAGTTGACGATCCTGAGGCTAAGCACCGCGAAAGTCAGTCGCGCGACTTGTCTTCATTTCGCGGGTCAGACCCAATTAAACCTCGTTTCGGCCACGTGCTCGCTGCGATCACGCGGTCATTTCGCTTTAGAAGAGGACAGCATGAAAATAAATAATGTACCGTCGTGACAGCAAGTAGCGATTAGGCGTTAACTCCGAGCTGACTTGAAGCCTGACGTTGATACTACGACTTTAAACGGCTATAACTCGCGAATAAATCGACGTAACGACATGAAATAAAAATTTTCAGCTGAAATAATATACTGGGATTTCAATTAAGAATATTAAATTAAAATAAAAATTCGATTTATTTACTGCGTAGTATATTTTAAAATTATTATTAAGATAGTATTCTTTGTTAAATCATATTATTTAAAAGAAGGAAAATAAATTGAGCAATCACTTTTTTTAGCAGAATGGTATTTTTCTGTATGCATAAGTGTTGGTTTGTAAAGACAAACACATTTTTTTAATATGAAGATTTGTTCGTTGATAGAAAAAATATCTAAAAATTAATAAGAATATTTATTTGATGAAGGTATTAACAATATATATTTACTTAAATCTAAATTCTTTTATTCAAATAGAATAAGTAATTGTTTGCATGAGAAATTAAGGTCTTCTTAAGAGGTTTTAAGAAAAAATATATTTTCTTATTTGAAAAATGTTTTATACTAGTCTAAAGTGTTAGTGTATCAACAAAATAGATATTTACTGTCTCTCAGATTTCTTTCTCTCGGGACGTATCCTCAGCCTTAAAATTGCATTCGTTTCGGGTTGTCCCGATTGATCTTTTCTTTTTACAGCGTATCGTACTTACACCCGAGAAAACTGAGAATAATTTTTCAAGTCGCTCATGCATTATTAATTTGTCAGGACCGAGAGAATTGTGGCTACAATAGCACATTCATTGAATATCAAGGATAAATCCGCCGTCACTTCCGCTCTCGCGCTTTCGCTTACGGACGTCGCTACGCGCGCGCGCGCGCTCCTCCTTACAAGGAAATCTGCAGTTCGTGCTATTTTCGTGCACAAACACTCAGCACACGTGTATGCATCCGCGATCATTTATACGTTCCCGCAGCGTTACGTATTCACGATGAACTACTCCTCGACGCCGAATGAAAATCAAGAAAGTTCCCCGTTTCTCCGTGAATTAGCGCCTCTTCGTAACTTAGAATAACTCGGAGAGTTACGCTTGATTTTCTATGGTGCGCCGAGCGCGAAATTGTAAGTAGGGGGAGTTCGTTCTTGCGATCGTATTTAACATATCCGCCCGATTATTCGCGCTCGGCGAGAGCGACGACTTGGCCGCGGTAGGGAAAAAAAGAGGGACTCGTCGTTTCAGAAAAGAAACGTCGCTTTCTATGTGCGAGCGCGTCAAAGCACAAACCGTCAAACAAAATCCCGCCTCGACGTTCCTCTCGCGGGAAAGTGAATCCCTTTTTATTCTTCTCCTTTTTTTTCTCATCCACGTCGACGAAAAAGATATACGCGCATATGTATATGCACACACACGCACGGTGCGTATGACGTCGACCCGCGAGTGCACATATAAATATTTATCCACGGAGACCACCGGTGCGTGCAACCACTCTCTTGCCTCCGACACATGCGCGCGCGCGCGCGCCTGGCGTGTTTCTCCTCTCCCTTGACCCTCTGCCTCGTTGTCTGAAGTGAACTTTACAACGGGTTTCGCGAAGGAAAAAGGGCCTTTTTTGTCGCGACTACGGTACCGCATAAATTCGTGTTCGCCCTTCCGTGACTTTGTACTCACTCGTAAATCGGTCGGCGTATTCGTGGCAGATAATCGCACCAGTCCGAAATTCAGACTCTCCCCCCGCCCTGCTCCTCGTTGAAATTGTTTACGTCGTCCCGGAAATCCGGGATTCCGCGGCTCGCGGGCGGCCGAGTAAACGACGCACCTTCTTGCTTTTTGCATCAATGCATCCGTGGCGCTCCCTTTTTACTCGTCTGCTCGGCATCTGTCACTGTCGTACCGATCGTCTCCTATCGTGACTTACACGTCCCGATAAGAGATCGTGGGAATCGCGTTCAAGTGGCACGGCGGCGATCGCGTCCGCTGATGACGCATGCGGAGTCATTAGTGCGATGGGACTCTCTCGATTAAGGATATCGGAATTGGGACATCTTGATTTGGGATATTTGACTTGTTTGAATTCCTTAGGAATGCAACGTAGACTTGCGTATCGATCGAAATATTATCGAAAGAAATTTTCTTTTCTTTTCTTGCTGTGTTTTTTCGCTCTTCTTCGATCGTTTCTTCTCGGACTTTGAATATTTATAGAGCTCTAGCTTGGCGCGTTGCGTGTTGAATTAACAAAGGAAACGACCCATTCCGATTATTATTCGGAATAACGTATACTGTAAATCACAATTCATTTGCATGCGTTTGTATTTTCGACTTCGTCTGCCGTTTAGTTTCTCATTGCTCACTCTTATCAACACGCTCGTCGTATCTGGCGGATTGCAAGCGGCGCAAATCTTAAGTGGCCACGCGTGCTTGTAAATACGCCTAACGATTTTTCCCTTAAAAAGCCGCGACCGCGAAGAAAACGGCACAGAGAAAGGGGAGGCAGAGTGTAAAGAACGCAACCTGTGAGAAAAACGTATGCTTCGTTAGTGCGTTTAAATAAGCGACACGAGCGTAAAATCCGTCATCCGACAGAAGAAAAGCAAGAAACGGCATATCTCTCAAAGAGAATTCCGTTTGTCATTTCACCGTGAAATGCCGACTCGGCGGCGAATGTTGGTTAATTAAAATAATAATAAGACATAAGATCTAATCAGGGTATCTAGGAGACATGCAACGGGAAAACGCATCGCGGGACACTCTTTCGCGTTGAAGCTGCAAGTCTCTCGTAAAATTGAAATAACGCCTCGACATGTAGCGGAATCGCGAGCCAGGATGAAGAGCAGGAGAGTGAGAGCGAGAGAAAGAGGAGAAGAGCGTCTCTCGCGCGCGCAGTAATTAAAACTCTGAAAGTCTCTAAGTCGCCTCAGACTCCACGTAATTTGCAAACGTCTTCTCTGCCCTTCCTTTAAGTAGCGCGAAGGACGAATACCGGGCAGGACGAATGGCCGACTTTTCGGTCGAGCGCTTTTCCGTTATCTCCTACGTGTTATCAACACGTCGCTATCCGAGTCGAAATTTTAGTCTTACTTTTGACCTGAACTTTCTAATATTTGAGTATTCTGAAGGTACAGTGTATAGTTAATACAACATATAGAAACAAAATTTCTACTTAGCGCTTCTAAGTGGCCGCAAACGTAAAAAATCCACTTGTAGATTCTAAAGAGAAAGTCTCGACAAAGTTGGTAGATTAAATAGAATCAAAAAGGTTGATATAAAAGTGTCAAAGTAGCTGTTAGATAGAATATTGAGGTCGGAAGTGGGATCGCATTTTTGGGTACCTTCTGAATCTTGGATTATGTTCCGGTTTCTCTCTCTCTCTCTCTCTCTCTCTCTCTCTCTCTCTCTCTTTCTTTCTTTCTTTCTCTTTCGCTCGCTCCCTCGTCGTTGCTTTTCTCCGCTTTTAACGATAATTATAATCTCGATTTCTTCAACAGACGTCATTCTTACACACCCTCTCGCTTGCTCATTCCTTCTTTTAATCCTTGCAAGTCGTTTGATACTCCACAACGTGGCATGCTGTCGTTGAGGTCTGTGTGAGAGCAGGGCAACAGACCGTGCATGCATTTCGGTCGGTCTCTCGCGGAGTAAAAAATAAACCGCAGTTGGGAAGAGGGCGGGGGAGTGGAGACGGGTGCCACACCGCAGGAGCGTTTTGAGGGATAGAACCGCGCAGGCCGGAGTGGTGGCAAGTTGTGTCGTTGCGGTACGTGCGGGTGGTGGGCCAGGGTGAGCTTTTAAAAAAACCGGATACAGCCGGAGTGTTGGTCATTGAAAGGCTGACGTGTGGATGCAACTCTTTGAAAGCTCGCGATATATCCATAGATGCGTTTACCTGCACTCTTGTAAACCCCACCACCCTACGACGACGACGACGATGATGGTTCGATCTACCAACCATTCAACGCCGTCGAGATGGTGATAGCAGTCGGTGATCGTCGTCGCACAGTATTGCGAGGAGTTTGTTTTCATGGAAAAAAGACGTTCATGAAACGTAACATAGAAAAGTTTTCCTTCTTGCAAACTAAAAGTATAGTATCTACAAAATAATATAAAATGAATAAAAAAAAATTTTTTTTCATCAAATATTTACCTAACAGTTTTCGAAATTGGAGCGAATCAAAAGAACTATCGTGCGAGTAAAATTGTGCCTACACTGAAAAAAAATATCTAAAAATTAACAAATATTTATTAGGTGGGTATCATTAACATATTTAAATCAAATCTAATTTAAATAAAAAGAATTTTATTTTTATCAATGTTATTAAAAGAATTGCAAAGTCACCATCGTCGATTGTCTCACGTCGTGATGGACATGAAGATCTTTTCAGGAGAGAAAGACGTATTTGAACAAAGCCCCATTTAGCAGCGCGGATTAGACACGACGGCAACAAACAAATCGGCAGAAAGGTAACACGTTTACATTGAATGAGGGTCGCGCACTCGAATCGCGTCGAGTGGCTCACGACTGCTGCATCAGTCGCGCGTTCCTCCATGTCGTCGATGAGAGTCTCGTCTAATTAAAGTTTGTTATCTAACGACTAACGAATGGCAAAGAGCCGGTCGGTCGGTTGGATGCGTCGTATGCGCACGTGCCAATATATATATATATATATATATATATACATATATAAATGATGGAGACAGAGGGGGACAAGGGGAAAGAGAGAAAGAGAGAGAGAGAGCGAGAGACAAAAAAGGGGTTGGAAAAAAGTGTGTGTGCGCGTTGTCCATCGGCAAAGCTGAAGCTCTCGATGCGCGGATTATCGATGCGCAAGGGTAGAAGGCGCGCTTCACCGATACACACGGCGAACGTTTTTGCTTCCTCTCACGCACCGTGACGATTCGCATGCGCGCCCGTTATATATTTTTTAGCACAGCCGTGTTGGCTAGCTGGCTGGCTGGTTCGCTCGTAGAGAGCTGGAAATTCACCCGTTGCCCGCGCGAATACGAAGAAATGAATTACCCGGGGCAGGTGCGAGTAAAGCGGCATTTCCGGGTTACGACGCTCGACGCGTTTTCACAAACGGGAACAATGGGAAGCGAATTTGTCTCTCGTTTCGCGTGTGGAAATTTTGAGCCAGTCGCGACGAAACGGGTCGGCCGATCGGTTGGTCGGCGTGGGTTTGCGACGGCAGCAGGTTTGGCTAAGGAACGTCAAGGAAGTGACCGTAAATAACTGTTCTTTCGTTCTCGCCAAAATATTTTACAGATACACTCCGTGAAAAATACTTGGCCGGATAGCTGGAGACTCGTAACATGTTATATTTATTGTTGTCTCCTTTTATTACTGTTATTTTATTATTGTTACCATGACCGGATTGTCGACTCCGCTCTCATAACCTTCCTATCTCCTCGGTAAGTTATGAGTACAATCAAATCAGTCATAAAGGATTGAACGTCGCTGAATTTCGCGATTTAATACATTTAAAGGTGACGTAAAGTACATCAGCCTATCGGGCTATTAAATCATTGTATTTCGATATTTACTTGTAATGTATTATTTTACACGTCATATTTCACAAGCGATTGTCCGTCGTGACTTCGCGATAAACGAGTGGATGTCGATGATAAAATATCAAATTAAAGGACAAGGGATTATTTTGACTCAATTCGTAGGTATCTTACAGCAATAAAACGGCACTTGGAGCGATGTATCAACGTCCGAGGTGCACCGGTCGGTTCTATTATGATGCACGAGCCAGATCAGCGATTTCTGCAAAGCGCTCTCGCACGCTCTTTTCCGCGAGCGATGAAGGCGCTGGACCCTACGTTCTATTCGTATGCGCGGCTCGAAATCGTTCGCGTTGCGATTTTATCGAGTTTTCACCTACGATGTCGTTGGAAAAGAGAGAAAAAGACAGAGAGAGACTACGCGACGGGCGAGCTCGCTTAGCGTGCGTGCTATACGTACCGTAGATATACACAGCATAACTTAATATGCAGGCAACGCGCTTCGAGGGTGGATTCGCCACTTAAAAGCGATAAAGTAAGTCCGGGTAAACATATATCCGACTTGATTTTGTTTCTGGGTTACAGCGAGTTTCGTGTATCGATAATTCTTTCCGAAAACTAAGATACTGAAACTCATTTTTACCGATTGTTTATCATCGAGATTTCCGACGAATTAGAATGAACGTGTCGAACCGTATGCCTAAATAACCGGTTAACTGAAATAAAAAACAATGAAATCATGTTTGTCTCTGCGTGAATCTATTCTTCTCGTCGGCCTGCACATAAAAATATTAAAACGTTAAGGTTAACGAAATTGGACACTTTACCACAGGTATTTTATATTTTATTTTGATTGATATGATAATTTAAAAATTAAGTATTTTGCAAAGTATCTGCTTTTTGTTGACTTTATCCTGATATCTTTATGCATAGAATGATTGAGAGAGAATAAATATAAGAAAGGAGATAAGAATAAATAACTGGATGATGTCTGGATAGCCAAATATCCAAGCAATTTAAGAAATGGGTTTCGCCGGTAATATCTGTGGGACGGAGGTACCCGAGCAATATCCGAGATATCCAGGTAACAAGGGGTGTTTACGGAAAAGCGCTCGGGGTTAGTTTCGAGTTGAAGATATGTATGTCTCTCTATAATCTAAGTATTTCATGTTTTGCCCTGTTCCCAGGAGCAACTGGGTCACTTGATTTTGATCGAATTTTCTAACGAGAGCTTACGAATAGATTGACTTTTCAAAAATAAATATTACATTTATTCAATAATAAAGGGAGATGCATATTTATATTAAATTATGAATCATTTATATTAATCTCTATAATTAGCATTTATTACTTATTATAAAATATGTATTCTGTTCTATATACGTATAAATTCATATTAACAGTTTATACGTAACATTCCTAGCCTTACTTTGTATTATTATTATTATTATAACTATAACTATTAATAATTATAATAATAATTATAATGTAAGGTAAGGTTCGAAGTATTACGTATAAACAGTTAATATAAATTTATGTGTATGGAACAAAATGTATATTGTAATACACGTGTAATATGATAGATGTGTATTGCCAAAACGTGATAAATGCTAATTTTAGATGTTTATAATTTAATACAAATATATATTTCCCTTTATTATCGAAATAAATGTAATCATTACTTTTTAAAATGCAATATACTCGTTAGCTCGTTAGAAAACCTGATCGAAATTGAGTAACTCGGTCGCTTTTTGAGACAGGACAGAGCAGAACATGAAATACTTAGATTATAAAAAGGCAAACATATCCCTCGAAATTAATCTCAAGCGCTTCTCTGTATAAGCAGCCAAAAATTGACCCCTCTAGTAACTATAATTCCCTTCAAATTTATGACGAATAGGATTGTATATTTCCGGCAAGACGTGAATTTCAGTCTAATTCTCACTATAGACGGCAGACAGAAATCTGTCAATATCTTCTGTCAAAATATTCTCTAATGTTTTTGTATTGGAACATTCATAGCGTTCGTCACTGTCATATTCCAGTTATTCCGATTTAAAAATATTATATAATGTTTTGACGAAAGATTGACGGACTAAACGATACAGTTTTAAAGTGGCGAAATGGTACGAAGTTTTTCTGTGCAATTTAACAAATTCTGCTGACACGTGAGTACTTAAATCCAGACACCCTGTATAATTAATGGGTATGTAAAACAATGAATTTTGTTATTTCACAATTTCTTTATTATGTATTTTTCTCATTAGAGTAAAGCAGTGTTGGAATCACTTAGTGGATTATTGATTTGTGTTTATTATTTTAGTTATTTTAAATTACACAATCACAATTTCATTGACTAGTGAAATTAATTCTTAATCAAACACTGATTGATTATATATTGACTAATAAATCATTTCATCACAATTGATAAAATTATTTGTGATATATGATAATTGATTAATTTTTATTATTGATTTGTTGATTATTTTAAGTTATAAAATCATAGATAATTTTATTGATTGGAGAAATTAATTCTTAATCAAACACTAATATGATTGATTATACACTGATTAATAAGTCACAATCGATGAAATTACTTGTGATTTTATATATGACGATTGATTAATTTTGATTATTGGTTTATTAATTACTTTCTTTAAGAGAAATTTTGATTAATTAATGCCCAATACTGTTTTTAAGTTCGAATTCAAAATCCGCACCTGTGCGACGCTGGCACTTGCTCTCGCGCCGGCGCACAAGCGCCGCGCATGCTACACTATAAAAGTGAGGTGAACGACCGCGCGCCGCAGTGTGTAGCGAGCGTCGCCGTCGTGCTTACTCGGTCGGGTGGGGCGT
>NW_022639552.1:329176-342159 GCF_010583005.1 Odontomachus brunneus
GCAGTGGAGCGCGGAGGGGGGATAATGAGCACCGCGTGCCACCGCGTGCCACCGCGTGCCGTCGCGTGCGAGGTGACTTACCGGAAACACAATCGCGTTCCGCATTCCATTCACGCGTCGCGTCGTGATATATTCGCAGTTCACTGTCGCGACAACGCCGCCCGATCGAACACGCGGATCGATACAATCGTGAATAACTCCGCTTGTAAACGTCGTGGCGAATTAAGACGAAGATCATCGACAAGGGAAAATTACTGCGCTTCCGATAGACGTGAAATCATCCTTCTGCGGAGGATCGAGATACGATCGGACAGCGTAATAAGGTAAGCACAGAAAATATCGGCTCTTGCGTTTGCGTCATGATGGACATTAATTATTAATTTGTGTTAAAAACTACCGCGAAACTTTGGTTCGGTTTATAACGCGGAACGTCAGTTTCACGTTTATGACGGATATGAAGTGCAGTTTAAAAGAAACGCGAAATGGTAATGATGAGAGCTTTCTATGTGTGACAGCGAATGTATATATATATTTTGCCGTAGTGTCGACATTCAAATGACTAATAAATTTAGCTCCGACAGCAAACGAGCTACCGAATCATTAGCTGTGTGCTCCATTTAAATAACAACACGTCTTGGCTGCCACTGCTATATTTTTGCTCCTACGGTTAATCTTTTTCCGCGTGCATCAAGCTGCTTTTTTGCGTGTTGTGTTTTTGCGAGCCCTCGGCTTGTGTTCCGCAGTCAAGCGGCGTCTCGGCCGATTTCGCTCGCGGCAGTGCTTATAATAGACGACGTCGATACGATAACGGCACCGTGATGTCGTCGGCGGTTACAAGACCTGCAGATGTTGCACAATGTGAATGTAGGTGACACGTCGTCGCGAAACACTCGCGATTTTCGTCGCGCTAAGTTCTTAACCAGGTTCTCGCAAGCGGTCTCGTGTGTATGTGGTCGGGAAGATTTTATACATTTACCCACGTTGTCGCGCCAAAGTTTTATCACTTTTTACCGCCGCGACTTCTGTGTATGGGAATTCTTGAATTTTGGGCTCCTCGAGGCTTAGAGTCCTTGAGCTTCTATTGGGTGTTTGCATCTTTGAACGCGCGCATTGTAGCACCTTGGAAGTTTTATATCCTCTGAAACCTCCAATGTCTCTCTCTCTCTCTCTCTCTCTCTCTCTCTCTCTCTTTCTCTCTCTCTCTCTCTCATTCTCGGCTCTCGGTCGTTGGAAATTTTTGATCGTCAAACTTTCATCTTTAGATATTAGTATATTAAACTCAAAGAAATTTTACGTACATTCCGGGAAACTTCTTTTGAGACAACTTAATATTAAATATATGTATCATCTAATTATTATGAGATATATATAGGCTGAGAAAAAAGAGTGTTGGGCATTAATCGATTGAAATTTTCCTTGACAAAAGTAACCAGAAAGTCTGCAATCAAAATAAATCAATTATTACATATATAATAACGAATAATTTTATCGATTAATTAATTATTAATTAGATAAATGAATTTTAGATTAATAAAAATTATTAATCAGTGTATAATTGACCAAATCATATGTACACATACACACAAAGTTAGATTAATTTATAAATTTCATCAATCGAGTAAGTTTTTAGTGATCTTATATATATAAAGATTGATTAATTATGATTATTGATTTGCCGATTATTCTAGTCAACTAAAATTTTTATCAATCAATGACCAACATTAGGTGACAGGTGCGTATCAAAATATCAGAAAATAAATGTGTTAAACACAATAAAAAAATATCACACGAATATATGTTGTTGAGGCTTTATTATTTTGAGCTATAACGAATTGTAGAAAATCCTCGAAGTATTTATCTCTTTTGCATTGTAGCACCATTGCAACACGACTTAATATCGACTTAATATCGAATTTCGCGCTCGCTACGAAATACCAGAGGCGTCTCTCGAGTTATCTGAAATCCATCGCGTGTTCTCCGTTGCAAATCGCACACATCATTGATGTGCGTTCTAGCGTGCCGTAGCGAGCATTCCAGTGGACGACAGTTATTTCGAGTATTCTCTTTAGCTTGTTATAACTCGGAAAATAAAGTCTGAACGATCTATGGTTGTATGTAACATGGTTTTTTTCCGTTCTATATTCACATCCTGGAATAGCAACGCGAATCATCTCACTTTCTAAAATACAGTCAGTGTACTTTTTTTCACTGAAATGTTATACTTAAAACTGGTGGTTTAATTACAAGTATAGCATAGCATTGCTGTCAGTAAAAAATTTCGCTAAGAAGATTAGTTAATAGTAGCGACTATTTCTATCATTGACACACTTTCCATTATTGATCTAATATTGCGCACATAGGCAGTGGTTATTGCATGCAATGCAAAGCGCATGGAAGCAATTAATTGCATTGTCACAAACATAGAAAGTTTTATTTGATATAGCAAATAATAATTTCATGCATTTTGATTTTGCAATGAAATCTCAATTCCACTAGTCATAATCGGTAAGAAATAAAATAAAGCCGTAAATTGGGAATGTTTTGAAACTTAGCTCTGAGAAAAACTATTTAAGAAATGGTAAATATTTTTTTTATGATTAGTCATAATATATTTATTTAAATCTAAATTCTCTTATTTAAAAAGAATAAATAATTGTTTTCATAAAAAGCTAAGGTTTTTTTTTTAAGAAAATGTATATTAAGAAAATGTATATTTTAAGAAAATATATATTTTCTTATTTGAAAAATATTTTATGTTAGTGCAAGTAAATATGCTATCAATATTCACCGAATAAATATTGACAATTATTTAGATATTTTTTCTCTCAATGTAGAATACTCTCTGATTATCGGTAAAAGTTCTTTTATTGATTTTCTTTTGAAAATATTTTTACTGATTCACTTTAAAATAATACATATATATCGTGAGATATTTTTGGAGTTGGAAAATATCTGCTTTATGAGAGATTATCTATAAGTGTATATATGGAGAAAATATTGTAGTAAAAATTAAAATACAATTTTAGTAGTCTGGGAATAGACTGGCACTATTACGAAAATTATAATAAAACATAGTAAAAATGTTCATAAATATGAGATAATTTTTAATACATTTATGATTTTTTACTATGCTCATAATTACTTTTATTATGTTTTGTTATAATTTTGATCATAGTGCCATTTTGTTACCGGAGTACTAAAATTGTATTGTAATTTTTACTACAATATTCTCTCCGTTAATCCACGCTGATTGATCTACGAGAACTTGTGTTAATCAACAATTTTTTATTTCCTTCTTCCCCTTTTTCTTTCGCAACCAAATTTAATTTCTTCTCTCGAAGCAGTAGATTATGAACGGTTTCCCTAACTGCGAAATTGTCGAAATTTATTGAACGCCATGATAGAGATTATTCGTGAGCGATATCGTCGGCGTACACGAGAATTCCCATAATTAAATATTGAAAAGCGCGTATTACGAAAGTGGCGATTTAATCGGCTTTAAAATTGTCTGCGAGTCGAGTTTGGCGGAACCCTCTTTCTCGCACTCCTCATCTTTTTCTCTCTTTTTCTTTCCATCTTTTACAAGCTACTTGCAGCGAAATACAGCACGCGAGCGGAATAAACACGCGGCGCATGACTTACGAATTTTGGCGGGCGTTCGTCGAATTTACGAGTGACTCTCGGATTTCGATAAAAACTTGATTACGCGCCGCCAAGCGAGAGTCGATCGCGCGGGAATACTGCGAATAAATTGAGAAGTGAAACGACCACCGTGCGCTCGCAAGCGAACAATACCCCCGACGAGGCTGCAAAATTTCACGGAATATTTGGATTTTTCTTTTCTCCGCGCACACGTGTCATTATTCGTGGCTCGATCATTCGCGCATCGAGGGACGCGTCGGGCATGATTTATTTTCCGTGAAAGACACGGCGAACGAGAAATTACAGGTGTCGCCTGTTCGGCTCGTAAACGGAATTTATTAATACGGTCAGCCCGGGTAATAAACTGCGCGACCGACCGTCGTACACCGCGACATAGACGAGACTGAGGCTAGATGTCTCATATTTCAGAATTTCGAGATTACAACTTCTCAGACCACTAATCGTTGTGACTGACCGTACAAACATGATGGAGACAGTTTCCTCCTGTGTGTTAATACTCGCCACGATTCTGTTAACCGTATATTGTATTTTATACAAACAAAATATAAACATGCAGCAACATGGTCATCTTGCTCTGGTTTAGTTGTTCAGTGACGCAGAATAAGAGAAAGCCATATATAAAATATGTACACTAAAAATAAAAAATTTGAAAATTTATTTATGTATATATTAATTTCTATAAAATAAAGTTCATTTCACAAAAATAAACTTTATTTTACGGAAATTAATTTATTTCGCAGGAATA
Source organism: Odontomachus brunneus (assembly GCF_010583005.1). Lineage (NCBI taxonomy): Eukaryota > Metazoa > Arthropoda > Insecta > Hymenoptera > Formicidae > Odontomachus > Odontomachus brunneus. The sequence goes on from NW_022639552.1 coordinate 333,585, forward strand.
AATTTTATATTCCATAAATAAATGTTCAAATACTTTTTTCTCAGTGTATCTTCGTTAGTAATTTTGAAGCCTCCGCGAGAGGTTTCTACAAACCTGCTGCCGGCCTTTAATTATAGGCCAACTTTATCTCGTTTGCCCATGTGCTGTTCGCTTTCAATCATTTTATGAAAATTGCTTCAATTATCCGAAACCGTATATACTTGCATATCATACTTGCAAAGAACTTCATGCTAGCAAGTAACACGTCGCTTAATTTTATTCGCTCACGAGATGGAGAATATTAATATTCGACATTTACTTTGCTCTTATTAAATTAGTTTTTTTCGATTTTTAACTACAATATTATTTTGGTTTTCGTGAAATTCAGGGAAAAGTGTCTATATTTTAAATGGATTATTTCACGATTTTATATCTATTGTGTTTCTCTAAAGATAAATATCAAAAAGAGCACATGAGCAACATATTTCTGTAAGGTCATCTAGATCCTACGGCTTCGTGGCGATTTCCTGTCCGTTTTGGCACTCTTTACGAATTAATTGCACGTGTCGACGGCGTGTTACTCCGATTTTCACGAAACTCAAATATCTGCGACCTTATGTTATTTATTCTGGCCGCGGCGAATTCGACGCGGGTCACTTTTGTCGCGGCCGAAAAATATCCGGCCCTCGATATATACGGGAGAAGTTTGCGCGCCGAATTTAACGCATGCCAGCCGTTATAATTGAATTATTAATAACGCGACTTTTTGCTCGACTTGCTGAAACTCCGGCGATTTCTTCGCCATTGTGAGAATTACGAGGGCGTAGGCACCACCGACCTCGCAACCGCCGCTTTGCCAGTGCTGTAGTTTCGAAAAGGTCTACTAACGAGCTCGCGGAATTGATAAAGTCGAGGCAGCGTTTCGCGGTGTTGAATGAAAGATTTAACGCGCGAAACGTCATAAGCCGTTTGAAGTGGAACTCTCGGCTGGAGCTCTGCTCCCTTAAATAATATTTATCCGGAGAATTTGAAAAATCCATGCACGTGCAATGAACGTGAACGTTGTAAATTTGGCTAGATTCTTTGGTACTACAGAGATTCTGGCACGTTGATTTTTTATACTTTTTCGGCTGGCCTAAATCGTTTTGCGGGCAATCTTCGCAAACTGCAATGTTCTATGTGTGGACCATGTATAAGATAAAACAATCTTACAAAAATAAAAAATCGAATATATTTCATGAAAATTCGATTTATTAATTTTTATTGCATATTTATATCATTATGAAATATTTGCTTTTTTGATGGCAACTTGATTTTCTTTAATCTATACGCATTTCAATCGATTTCCCACTGATATAGTCGCCTGAATAGAAACATTTCCCGGAGAGAAGATACATGTATTTTTATATAAATGCAAATGTACATAAATATGTTATTTCTTCGCGATTAGTTGCGCATAAAATACATTTCTTATTTACAACGCTAAATATCTCTATTATTCTTCATTCTTCTTCAATAGCAATTTTTTTACCTAAATTCAATGGTTAACTGTAAGCTCATCGAATTTCTGTTAAGTATAGATAATTTTATTGGACAGTGAGAAGAATCGACACGGTTAACTTTATATTAGTAATTAAGACAAATATTACGCTGACAACTTGAGATTTTTCATTAAAAAATTCTTTTTTCGTTTTCGTCACCTATCGAGCAATGCTCCTATTTATTTTTGCACTTTCATTGCGTAAAAGCATTTGTAATTTTGTGTAACCAATACGATGTAAACTTTGCAGAAAAATGTCAGTGTTTTGTCGGTAATGTTTTCAGTTTTATCTCCTTAAGCGAGTCGATATTAATGAGAAGTGCAATTGACGTCGCGACAAGCACCGACTGTGTATGTCGAAAATCAAGGAGAGTACTTTCTAATAACGTACTTACGATACATCTCGACGATGTGCGATCACACATCGACGATCGCACATCTTCGAGATGTATTGTAAGTACGTTATTAGAAAGTACTCTCCTTGATTTTCGACATACACAGTCGGTGCTTGTCGCGGCGTCTATTGCACTTCTCGTTTAACATCGACTCGCTCAAGTAGTAGTAGAATCGGACGATCGTTGGATTTATTAACAAAGAGTTAGAATTGCAATGATAATCCGAGGAAAAGAATAAGACAAAACGGCGCTAAAGATATACGCGACGTCGGATCTCGCGCGGTCGGTCCGTCAGTGAGAGTGAGAGAGGCGTAGCTACTAGAGCGCGTCCTTGTCGAACCGCGACGTCGTTCACGTTTTGGCGTTCACTTTCGGCACTGCGTTAGTGATTGTGCGGCCATCTTGGACATCGATTTTTTCGCGACGAACAGCTTCACCTGACACATCGTGATCGACCTCGCTCCGCATCTTTTGTCTACTGAAAATAAGTATGGCGCGGAAATAAGTATCGGGAGTGCCGAAATAGCGATGTGCGATCGTCGGAATGTATCGTAAGTACATTATTAGAAAGTAATCTCGATTTTCGGTGCTTGTCGCACGTACTTTCATTTCGTAAAAGCATTTGTAATTCTATATAACCAATACGACGTAAACTTTGCTGATAGAAAAATGTCAGTGTTCTGTCGGTAAAGTTTTCAGTTTCAGCATTCTCTTAAACAAGAAATAAGAATTAGAAATAAGAATATAAGAATTGACTAAAAACTGTGGTTAGAAATTGAAAATAATTATGTCTATTGTAATATTATATTACATTGTATAATTACATAATTACTGAGTAAGATTTAGACAGTAATACTGAATAGCAACCTACATTTCTAATCATTATTTTTGACTTATTTTCTAGTTAGGCTGCTATATATTACAATTATAATTGTACACCATAATTCCATAATTACTGACTAAGCCCTTGTCGAAATTTTAGCCTTATATTAAATATTGAATTCTACAACTTAGTAGGAGCTAAGTTAGCAAAATAAGTTTAATAATTCTAATAATACAATTTTCTCCTACTTTGACTCTGATGACGTCCGAAATTTCCCTTTTTACTTCCTTCAGTGTTGAAATAGATTATATTATAGGCTTTAGAATATCAAAATAGATGTTAAATAGAATAGTCAGGCCGAAAGGATCAAAATTTCGACTCTACTAGGTTAAATAGAATCAAAAGAGATTGATGTAGGTTTCAAAGTATCAAAATAGTTATTGAATAAAATAGTAAGACTGAAAAGTAGGATTAAAATTTCAACTCGAGAATACTGGATACAATGAGTAAAAGATACTTGGGTTTTTTTTGTGTGATACAAAATTTATTTCCGTGAAATAAAATATATTTCTGAGAAATAAAATTTGTTTCTGTGAAATCAAATTTTGTCCTATAAATAAATTTTCAAATATTTTTTTCTCAGTGTAGTAACCAAGATTTCTTGTCAGTCGCTGATTATTTTCTTTATTTTCTCTATTCGGGCTGTAGTGCAAAAATCATCTAGCGGGCCGCGGAATGGCCAGGACTGCTTGATGCCAACAGAAATTATTTTAAAGATACAGTAATTGCGGAAACTTTTTTTCTCGTGAAAATCCCTCAATCGCGATCGACATGCACTTTATCGAGCGACAAAACTGTTCTCGACCATTCGCCATCTGTTCTCGGCGTTTTCATTTCGGTGCCTCCCATTCTATCCCGATTTCATCTATCTTGGTTGGATCACCGCGATAATAATTCAAGGTAGAAATGGCCGAGTCGAAAATCGAAGGAGAATCGAGGTAGAAACGTTGGAATTAGAAATGATACGAGAATTCGATCGTGAATGTCCGAGGGGGTTCGTCGACCGTTCGTTACGCTGTTGGTACCGATCGATAACGAGACTTCCGTTTTACAATTAAGGTCGGCCACTTTCGCGCCCTATACTTTATCGAAGTGCAAGTACACGAGTATCCGGAGCCGCTGAATATATGTTCAGATGGATAGCAATAATTTCGGCACTGGGGTATCATTTGCCTATCGCGAGGTGAAGCAAAGTGGTCTCCGTTTCTGCCCGTGGCGCCGATCGTGGGTTTAAGATAACGTTTTTGAACGCGCGGACCTCGCGTAAAACGGGGCAGTTTCGGTTTACGGGTCTCTTTACTTCCGCCAATACGACGCGCGCACACGGCTGAGTGCATAAGGTTTGCTTGCTAGTTACGTTTTAACGACTGATTCTTGCGTGCTGATGTCAGTACATTACATACGCCATGAGAACATCAGCTACTCGGAAACATAGAGCTCTTCTCAAGAGATATAATCGTAATTCGAGGGGTCTTTACAACATTATTTGGAGAACATGTTGAGAATACACATATGGTTTGATGACACAATGTGCAAACCGAAGGAGCGCATTGTCGAAAACAGAAACATAGAGTGAAATAAATAAAATATTGAGGAGAGAGAACGTAAGAATTGCACAAGCGCGCGCGATTTGAAATTATGTTCTTTGGTAGTAATATTCGCCGGTTTTTAGTGAATATTCACTGATTTTCAGTGAAAACACTCCCATTTGATTATTTCGTCTTATATCTCCACTGATTTCGACCAGTGGAAGTAAAATTTCACTCCAAGATCTATAGTACATAAATTCATTAGAATAGGAAAGGAATTCGAAGAGTAGGACAGACTGGGCCTAGACTTATAATTCGGAATTTCAAAGTTACAACTTCTCAGACAACTAATTGTTGCAACTAATTGTACAAATATGTACAAACATGTGTATGTGATAGTACAACAGTATATCATACACTTGCAAGAAGCTTCATGCTAGCGAGTAACACGTCGCTCAACATTACTCACGATGAAGAATGTTAATGCAAAATTCCGAGAGGCTTGGGAGTTACTTTGCCACTACTGAATTAGTTTTCTCTATTTCTTGTCTGTATTATTCCGATTTTAATGAGACTCAGAGGAGAGTATCTATGTTCTAAATTATTTCGCGATTTTGTATCCACTTGTTCGTCTTAAGATAAATACGAAAAAAAAACACATGAGCAACACATGGCACCGAGGCCATCTAGACCCGGTCTACACCGATTGTACTTTAGAGAGTACAAAATTGCATTCCCCAGGAGTCACGTCGCACGCGCGATCGGCGTGAAATCTCATTGTTCCGAATGAAACGCTGCTCGGGCCGTGAACAAGATCGAAAGATTTAACATTTTTTGCACGTCGTACGTGCGACGGAACTGATTTGCCTGGTATTCGACGTGACAGAATAATATTCAAACTACGGATGGTATCGATAGCCTGGGGACTTTTTATACATATTCGCGATATGAATCGGTTTTATTACGTTGAATAGATCTCTCCTATAAAAGGACATCGCGCGGGCGCGCACTGTGTCCACCTTTCGGAGAATAACAGCCTTCTTCGCGATATCTTTGATGGAATCCGCATCGCTGAACGGTACACCGTCACGTGAAAAATTCTTGTAACCGTTTCCCGCGAGACTTATGGTTTCCCCGATCACGGCGATAAATATTACCATCCGACAACAATGTGCCCTCGTACGTCTATTACTTGCACGCGAAAGAAAGGATTTATCGGCGATCCCGATCTGACACTGAGAATTCTGCCGTCTTTTATTACAAGATACGTTTCTGGCGATGAGCGGAGTATGTTCGTGTGCTGCGCGACAATATTTGCTTGGCTCTCGTTTGTTCATCCTGTTTCCCGTATGCGACGTGCTTGTTAAGAAATATTTTTCGCTTTAAAGCACGTGATCCAACGTGTCGTTATGGGCCACGTGATTCAACGTCTCATTAATTTCCGCGGTAATTGATACTCATATTCCGAGAGCAGGCGCAGCTAACCGTTATTCGTATTATCTTCATCGTCATTGATAGAAAGTGTTTTCGTTTTACTTGCGACGACGGAACAAAAAAACGCACAGAGAAGTGCTGTGGCTACATTTGAAAATTCAATCGCTTTATGATTATATCATATAGTAATATGTGTTTTTTAATAATTGCTATAACGAAATTTCTGATTCTTGGAACTAAATTTGGACCACAGAAATTCTGTGCCCTTCAATCAAAACGCGTTGGTTCATTCATTAAGATCAAACTTCATGAACAAGTCTTCTTCTTCGTGTTGTTATTCCTAGGGTTAGCGAAGTTATTTTCTTAAAAGTGACTTGTTACAAGTTACCACTATCATTAATAAACTAATGTTGGAAAATAACTCGTTATCGTAATCGTTACCGTAGTCAAACAATAGCGGATGATTATAATCTCTGTTATTTTTTTACCAAATTGACGATTTTTTAAATATAATTCATTGTATGTGCATGTATTTTACATATGCAAAGCAAAAGTACGGATTATACTCGTTAGCGTTATTAAAAAAACTGCAATTGCATTGCCGAAATCGTTAAGGGAAAAGCAGCAGTGTCTGCATACGTGTCTAAGCCTGGATATTCTTATATTGTTTTGGTATTTAAATACAAATATTTAAACTTTCAACATAGAATACGTATATATTGTGTGTGTGTGTGCGTGCGTGCGTGCGTGCGTGCGTGTGTGTGTGCGTGCGTGTGTGAAACAGAATGGGTCTGTCTGTATGTTCCCTATAAATTCTTGAACCCTTTGACCGACCTGGACTAAGTTTTGCATAGTTACTCTCTAGGCGGAAAATATAGGTCATCATGAATCCTGAACACTACCTCCTCTCTGTCTGATTTCATCCCCTTGAGACTTTGTGATAACCTCGGCAACGCCAGCTGGTTTAAACTAGTTGAATATATACGTGTGTTTTATGCTGAAAGCTTGAATATTCATATTTAAACGTTGTACCAATAATAATGTCCAGAGTTAAGTGCATGTCTAGATATTAATACGTATATGTGTATACTTTTATCTTTTTAATTGAAAAAAGATTGAAAAAAGATTGAAAAAAGTAACAAGTAATACGTTACTTCCCAACTCTGATTATTTTTCAATTCCGATATACTTGTGCTGTTTTTTTTCTGTTTGAGACGAGTCGATAACGGCATATTTATGGAAAGTCACGTTCTTTCAGTTACGAGTTTAATGCTTTGTCATTGAATAGAAACGCGTGCGTGCGCGCGTACACACACACACATTCTCTCTCACGGGTGTTTGCCGCAAACACACGTTTGTGCATAATTTGCGTGCTACGCGCGGCGTGCATACGCACTATACCGTTCAAGGAGGTACACGTAAGCCACGGGCGATCGATGAGATCTATCGATCTAGAGGAAGTGAGCTCAGAGGCGGATTGCTGCCAGCCAGCCTGCCTGCCTGCCTGCCTGCCACGTTTCACCGTGCCGGGTGCTCGGACAGTACGAATTATGCACCACGGATGCAAAGTGCATGCGGAACAAACCTCGCGCCCGAATGCCTCCGAATGGACGGAATTGCAAGTTTCTCCGCGCGTCCCTCCGCCTGATGCATGGTGCACGCGGTACTCAAAGATACTCGCGCGTGTGTACAACAAAGTACCGTGTCCGTGCCGGCGGCGAACGCACCGACTAACGTTCTACGAGGAGGTTTCGTTTCTTTCCCCACCCCCTTATTTCTCCGCGCTTTGCTGATTTCTCTCTCTCTCTCTCTCTCTCTCTCTCTCTCTCTCTTATTCTTTCTCTCTTTCTCTCTCACACGGAAGTTTCTTCGTTCCTCGCTGTATCGTCGCGCCTCACACTCTCTTTTGGGGATTTCTTCCTATTTCTCTCTGTCTCTCCTCGCCGTGCATTATTCCAGTCACTCGTCGTAGCGGGCTACACTACGCGCAGAAACACACCGTTCTCTTTGAGCCTTTTGCATAAAAGAAACTCGGTGCTTGCAAGGATCGGGAAAGTAACGCGAGATCAAACGCCGCGAGTACTCTGTACCGTGTGCATTGGGCTTTTACCATGTGTACAAAACGGCATTTTCCCGCGTTGTACCGGGGAGAAGAGAGTGAAAGAGAGAAAGAGAGAGAGAAAATAACGGACGGCTCTCTGTGATATCTCTCGCACCTCTGCGTGCGTCATCTATTAAGTCGGTTCATCATCAACTAAAAGATGGATTTCAAATTGACGATTATTGCGCAAGATTTATTTCCAACTACTTTTTAAACTATCCGACATTGTCTGGATTCATCACAAAATGTCAAGAAGACGAAATGAAGAGGCGGGGTGGAATGCCCAGGATTTATGATAGCCTATATTTTCTATAGGGGAGAGAGTATTTAGAGAGTAACTATTCAGAATTTGATTCAATTTGGTCAAAGGGCTTAAGAGTTTCTAGGGAATAGATAGACAGACAGACATTCTATTTTATATATGTAGATGCCTCAGCCGTTTGCGCGCTTGCGAGCAAGTATAAGTCGTGCGTGCGTGCGTGAAGTCATCGTGAAGTTTGTTTTGTTGCGGTACAACGAAAACCCCCCTCCGGGCTCATCCCCTTTATTCGACGCTGCGAGTAGCCTCCCGGATATTCCTTACGGGAGCGAGATTAATCGTTGATCACCTCCTATCCACGCTCGCGTACATGTTCGTGTTTATGTTCACGCCTGAAGCTCGCCTGATTACACGCGAGGCTCATAATAGATCACCCTCCCCCCCCCCCCCCCCCC
>NW_022639552.1:342270-357426 GCF_010583005.1 Odontomachus brunneus
TGTTCCTCCGTTCACGCTCGCGCCAAGTAATATCTCTGACGCTTGTACGACGACGAGGAGAGAGGACCGCCGCTGTGGTGGCTTCTGACGCTACTCTGCGAGCCGATTCGAAAGCGGTACCTATCGCAGCAAACCGATTTTATCGCTATCGAATCGGTGGCGCTCGCCAAACCAAACTACCCCGCTTACCGATACGCCGATCGTACATTCGAGATGTGTTTCGTCCATGAACGATCTCACCGACATCCATTAGTTTCCACTCGAATTTTCGTCGATTCTGTCGCTCAACGGAAATAAAATTAGAGGGGATCGTGAGAAGTAGGTTAAACTCTGGTTAAAATTAACTGTTGTTCATGAAATCGATCATCGTGTGAAAGTTCTGGTTAAGACAGCCAAAAACATAGAAAGTTCTTACAAATTTTTTTCAAAGAAATTAGTAAATATAGAGTTTTTAACGTACTATTTATAATTGTTTTAATTATAAACTATTATTTTATTCAAGAAAAAGTGAAATTTCGTTGGCTAGATTTTTGTGTTAAACACGGCATCGCCGGGCGTTTTTAACTGGTGGACAGTATTACGACTCGGATAATAACCTAAAATAAATGGGACAAGAAAATTTAAAAACTGTATTAAATTTCCTGGAGGGTAAACCTTTGTTATTTGTAGAAAGTTGTAATTTTACAAAATGGCGGCACTTCGAAGTTACATATCATTTTCCCTTTCTTTTTTCCTTTTTTATTTAGTGTCCTGAAATATACAAATTTCTTGAAAATTTTCCAAAGAATTTAAATTCATCTTCCAGCAAATTTAATACATTTTTAAATTTTTATATTCCATTAGCTTTATATTATTCCACGAGCTATAACGTTGTTCACCAGTTAGAAGCGTCCGGCGACATTGCGCCCAGCAGAAATAGTCTGAACAAAATTTTAAATATCCTTTTAGTAATTTTTTTATACTTGTAACATAATATGATAAGTAGAGCGGTCAAAATGCTAAATTTGTATCTTTATTCATTAGAAAAAAATCATAAAAATTTTCTATTTTTCGGTTATCTGTGCTAAGACTAGAATTTCCCCTTAGTTTTCTAGTAACTGCGAAACATGTTTCAATTTTTCTGATTATAGCAGAGGGAGAGAGAGTCATCTATTTTAAAATTATTGTATATTTTTAGGCAGTCAGAGCTAGTAGTTCTGAAAGTAGTAAAGAGTAGAGCTATTAGTAGTCAGAGCTAATTATGCGTCAATACGTGTCTTTTTATGGAAAAGATTCCTATTAAAAGAGTGATTTGTGAAATTTGGCTGTATTACTTTTGCGTTTATCAACAGTATCCACCTCGTTTGCTCGTTACGCCAGTTATAATAGTTGTGTTGATAACATATAATATTCGAGATTTGTTATACACGTCGTAATTATTCATGTCATTTTCATTCCTGTTCCGAATTGAGCGATATACGATATTCATAGCGCGCAAAATAAAAGGGGTGGCAGTTGGCAGACTGCTCGAAGCGCGCGGATCCAAAAATTCAATTCTCCCCGGCATCATTCTCTCTCGGCGTTACGCTCGGCTTAATGCGCTCCTCGCCCGTCGAAACCCCCCAGAAATGGTCCCGGAGTATTCGCCTGCGAAATGGATTGGCACCGCGCCGCGGTCGCGATAATACGACTCGGCTGGAACTTTAAGTAATTGGAAAGTTCTGATCGGCGTATCGATGTCGCTTCCTTATTTCTCCCCTATGGGGGGCAATAACGGGTGGTTATTATTGTCGCTGCCAAAGCGGATTCCGCGCCAGGAAATTCGGGCCTGGTGAATCGTGTCCCTCCTGAGGATATACACGCCGATATCGGCGAGCCATCTCGAGGAGATTAACTCGTCGTTACGGGGTTAAGGTCTCTCCGGAAGCAGTCGCCGTGAAACCACGGTGCGATCGTGTTAGGTCGATAACGATGATGCTCGGTGGGCGGTTGACTTGTCGCAGTTTCCGACGCTTCCACAAAGACCTTGACAATGTATATTGTAATTACACGCAGACAAACACGTTCTTGTCCTTCTCGCCTGATCTCTCTCCTCTCTCTCTCTCTCTCTCTCTCTCTCTCTCTCTCTCTCTGTCTGTCTGTCTGTCTGTCTGTCTGTCTCTATCTCTGTTCTCCCTATCTCCGTTTATTCGTGTCCCACTTCGCCGTACGGCGAACAACAGCGTTTCCGTTCGACGGGTATCGATGTATCGGCTGTTTGTTCGTGACAGTTCGGAGTACAAACTACGTGAAATGATGGGACACGCGGCAATCTCTCGCCAGTTAAGGGCCGGGCGGAGTTCAACCGATAAAACGATTGTACGTACCATTTTTATCCTGTTACGTCGAAAGCAGAGATTGTACACGGAAATTATATCGTACGCACTCTCGTGTGTCTCTCGTAACGACAGTTCGCCCATCGGCCGAGTCCACATTGATCAGTTCAAGAATAACGATTCTCTATCACTATTGCTTGTAGATGGGAATGATTGATCGTAGATGACGATTTTTTGCCATCCCTTTAACTTTTTTTACGTTGTATTGATAGACAAAATTTGTTATTTTTTTACTGAATTCTCGCAGGAAGTTGGAGTATTAAAAAAAAAACGGGAAATCTTTCTTTCTCTGCTCATTTTATACTCGTAAAAATTACTGATCCTTCGAAATCGCATAATGCCATTTTTTATTTTATATTCAGTTATATTTTTTTATTATATTTTCGTTGTATATACTATAATTTGATATATACAGTAAACATTTTATTATATACAATAATCAGTTGAATATTGTAATTTAATTTTCTATTTTATATATATGTTTAGTTATTTCCTATTTTTATTTGACAAACAACAAACCTTCTTCACCAATTTAACCCTTTATTTGGCAGACCCAAAAATTTTTTTGGGTGTTTAAATAAAATAAATGATGTTTCCTGAACGCAGTTATATTAGTCTCAAAATATCTCACTTTGAGAATATATTTTCAATGATTTTGTTATCTAGTAGCAAATATCGAGAGCACTGAGACACCGATGAACAGGTAACCAGATGAAGCAAGAATACATAAATGCATCCTACATCTATCGTTTTTGCACGTAGCTTATGAGAAATCAATGTTACTTGAAAGCAACTTACCAAATAAAGGGTTAATGATGCGCAAAGAAGAATGAGGCTTTCGGGACTCAGTCCCGCATAGCCAAGATGTGTGTCTCTAATAGTTGAGCATAACGCGACTCTAAAAATTCGATAACGCGCATATAAATGGACAAAAATTGTCAGCGCGTACTCCACTTTTTGCTTATAGGGCGGGCGGAGGGGCACGCACGTACACACATATGCGGTGATGCAACGCGCAGGATTAGTCAGAAAGTTAATTGCCGCGCCACCTCGTTTTAATTCCATTATACCAGCTGAATCGTGTAGATGCAAATTTGCCGCTCTCCCCCGGGCTCTCCTCCCGTGCTCCCGTTTCTTTCTCTCTCTCTTCCTATCTCTCTCTCTCGCTCTTTCTCTGAACCTCCCTCGATATGATCCACTTCCAACGTTGTCCCTCCTCGCTCACTCCGTTCCTCAGCCGCTGCCTCGTTTACCGAGGGAACTTTCCGAATTATCTTGTCAGGCGAGACAGCGCACACGTACACACCGTTATGAACGAGCAGGCAGGCACGTGTAAAAGACGGCCGCGTACACACGCGCCACTTTATCAACACATACGTATATCCCCGAGAATCAACGGAAAACTTAAATACTCGCGAGAGCGAACGCACGAAGAAGAAGATTGAAATCCCCGACTGTCCTGATTTAGATTTAATTAAACTAAGATCCACATTAGACGTCTGATAATTCATGCGGAGATGTCGAATCTAATGTTATTAGCGTGAATGGGACCTCTTCGCCAATATTATCCCCCTTTCTCTGAGGATAATCTGTAACCTACGATCTTACCTTTAATCACGAATCCAAAATGAAGATTTCACGGATGCGAAACCGATGAATGAGTTTCTCTCCGCGGTTCTTTTCGTTATTTGCGCTCTGGATGAAATCATTTAACATCCATAACGGGACAGTCAGCGTGCTCGTGAACGCCTCGTGTTCGTGTTTCGACTTTGTATGCCTTGTAGTAACATATAGACGTCGTAACGAGAAGAAGAGAAAAAAAGAATTTCTTAACGGTACGCACGAACCGAAAACTCCGAATCCCTCAAAGTAAACGGAGATCTTCGAGGTGACTGTTGACACGAAGTCGACGACTCGTCAGAGCCGTTGTGTAATTGTTTAACGATGCGAATAGCAAGTAGCGATTTGCGCAATGTTTGACTTGTCCGCCCGGAGTCGCTACGAACCGTCAGGTAATTATAGCTAGTCGGCAATTTTCGTAGTGCAGGGTCGTTTTCAAAGCATCCACCGCAAGTAAACACGCTGTATTTGCTCGTTCGAGTTTCAGCCGCTACTCGTTGTACCTCGATCAAGAGTATTAGCTGTCTTTCCTGAGGATTCCCCCGGTTTGCAACTAAAATATACCGTTTAATGCCAGATTTTTGTTCCATCGTGGCTATTCGCGATACAAGACGGAAGCAAGTAGAGTCGTGGATGAGCAATGCGCCAATTATTAACATTGATTTCGAGTCTTTCGTGTCTTCCCAAGTAACATCTATCTGTAATTATGTATTATATTGTTTATAATACAATATACGACAAAAGTAATAGAATTACATATGAGGGAGTACCAACAAACTTTAAACACAAGCAGTTTTTATCAAATTACAAAGAGATACGAATATAAGAATATAATGCGTATAAAAGAATAATATAATTATAACAATATATAGTATAATTATATTATAATAATGTAATTGTGTGTTAAGAATATGTGACTATATTATGTCATAAATAAGATATACTATTTGTTCATTTATTGTACATTATGTAAATTTCTCCGTTATAACTTTCTCAACTTGACAAGCAACTAAGCAATGTAACAAGAACTACTTGTTTCGAATGACTAACGTTAATTAGAGGGGGTGTGTACGTCGTGACGCGAATTCTACACTCGTACATGGTACTTGAATTCCAAACGTAGGAATTCAAGAATTCATGTCACGCTAGCGATACACAAGCGTACAATACGAATGGGGCGTATGACGGCAATAGAAATTTTATCTCATCTGTACTAAGAGGTATTTCCTTGGACGTACGCCGGTGATTTAATACCTACTTCATAAACGCAGATTCTGGACTAATGACTGTGGTCGCCGATGACGCATACATGTACGAGAAATGTATGATCACGCGAGGAACGCGTTAGCTCCATTAAGCGAAGTCGAATCTCAAAAGTAACCCTCATACTCCGCGACTGATTTTACTTCTTTATTTTAGCTCTTGATCGCGGTACGGTTGTAAATTATGGGTTTCATTCCCCGAAACCTATATAAAGATTGTTTACTAATGATATTTCGATGATATTCCCGATACTTTTCCCAAGCGTTCTTAATTGTGATACCTCTCGCGTATCGTTGATACCACTCAAGGGAACAGGGCTTAATTTATACCTGCAAGATGTCAGTATGCGCGTTACTTATCCAGAGGGCAAATCAGCAGTGTTACTGGAAAGTTTATAGGACCCTAATAGGAGTAAAAATTAGGCAAAATTTTGGGAGTTGTGAGAAATTATACATTATTTTGAAAAAAGAGTATTTCGCGAAATGGAAATTATAAGAAAATTGAATTCATTTTTTTACTGAAAAATCAAGATCGTAAAATAAATAAATAATGGTTTTGAAATTTTTGAAAAGTCTCCGTAAATCGATACAGACAATTATAATATATATTTGTGTCAAATATTAAAATTAATCCGAATAAATTATTCTCAAGTTATTGAGACCACAGTTAAAAAAAAGTTCTTTCAAAGATAACACGTTTAAAATTTTATGATGAATTCTTTTTCAATTTTTTTTTACTAAGATATTGTTAAACTTACTTAATAGACATATATAGAAAACAATTCATATTCCTATCAATTTACAACTTTTCACAACTCTCTTTATGTGTCCCCAATTTTACCTAATTCTTATTGCTGTCAGAGTTGTATAACCCCTTAAGCTCGTATTGATAGTCATTACTTGAAACTTAGTTCGCATGAGATACTCAGACCTAAATTCAGAGTTAGATTTGAGTTTTCCAGTTGAGTCGTACAATGCACGTGACGTTACATTTGTAATCGCGATTCGATGGAGAAAGACTCGCATACAACTTCCATCTGAAATCTAAGTGTCTCACGTGAGACGACTTTCAAGTAATTATTAATGCGGCTTTGAATCGTCGTTCTCCGACACAAACACACACACACATCTGTCGTGATTTCAAGAGCGGTTTAACGCTCGATCCGCAACTCATTCAGCATCGCTTTTGGGGATTCGGCTAATGACGCGCGGAATCCTTTAGAATTCCTCCTCCGTCAGAAGAAGAAAGCGACAGGAGCGAGATACGCGCGTGGGGCCCGCGCTCGCAAGTGGAAATCTAGCGACCCGCGCTATCTATGTACATATTTCTTGCATAATTACCCCGGCGAGTACGTTTCTCGGAAGCCCGCTGGCGGCTCGGCCAGCCGAGCGAGCGAACAAGCCAGCCAGGGGGCCGCTTGCGCTTATACACGCCGTCGACGCGAGATTATTTATGCGCATTAATCTTGCCTTTTCATCGGATTTCATTAATGCGACCGCGAGCAACGGCGATAACACTGTTTAATGCACACGTTTCGGCCGCTAAGTGCGGCCTCTCTTGATCGCGCGACGACGAGTGATTTCTCTCTAACTACGTACCCGAATACCAATCTCGCGCTCGCGAAGCACATAGATTCGCTATCGCATGTTTGTTCGACGGAAAGGAGGGCAGAAGGGACGAGGAGTTAGAGGTGGAGACGACGACGACGACGACGACAACGACGTTCCCTCGCGGATCAGGGCGACAGCCAGAAAAAAATTATCGGTCCGCACGATTCCGTGAGCGACGGTCGAGGTGAGGGGGAAGAGAGCGCGATGACAAGGACGGAGAGAGACAGAGAGAGAGAGAGAGAGAGAGAGAGAGAGAGAGAGAGAGAGAGAGAGAGTTCGCGGAAAGTAATTTCAATTCGCGCGCCACCGCAGAAATTCGATTTGACACTCGACGGTGAAACGTACGTAACGAGCCCGCGAACTATCCGAGAGTACCTTCGACACCTCCGGTATCTCTCTTTCCTTCTCTCTCTTTTTCTCTCTGTGTTTCTCTTCCTTATTCGCTGTGCCCGTCGTCCGAACCTTTTCTCGCCTTCTCGTCGCGCAACTTGGACTATTCGATCGATGATTCGATTCGATAATTCACCGAATAATTAGCGCGTATGCGCGTCCACGCCCGTTTTTCGAGCGCAATTGTCTACGTCCTCGTGGACGATGGTCTCTCGCTTTTCTTCGTCGCCGCCTTCGTCTTCGAGCAGTTCCGAAAGAACGCGCTATTTGCTCGTCCGAGCCTCCGGGTCCATCGATCGTTCCGACCGCGCGACCCTCGCGTTATGCAGATCTCGTGATTGACGCTTGTTTCGTGCGCTGAACAGAGTTACGCGCAGGTAACTGCGGCACCTGTTTGTGCGGCGCAAACAAATGCGGCGCACGCTCACGCCCGCCGTGTATGTGCGCACAGATCCGTTCCGTCGTGGCCGCTTTGGCAACGAGCGAGTCCTCGGCGATTAAATGACCCGTGCGTGCTCTTGCGCGACCAGAACCGCGAATTTCATTCGTTCCTAGCCATATGATCTTCAATCAAATGACTGTCCACTATCGGCTAGTGAGGTTAAGTTGGAGCACTGGCTATTCCGAGTGTCATCTTAAATATATCCAAGTTAATATCCCCTACATATCCTTTATCTCAAACACACACAGACGATATGTGTCGTCTTTCAATGATTATATTGATTATTATTAACTGGAGCGCGATTATTTGTGCGATTCAGTCTATTCTCGTCAATTCTCGTTATTTCAACGTTTCTCTGTTTCTCGATGATTTCAAAATGGAAGATAATTCAAGTCGAAATCTTAATCTTACCTTCAGCCTTATTATTTCTTTCAGCATCTATTTTGACGCTAAAAAATGTGAAAAGAGAAATTTCAGACATCGTCAGAGTCAAAATAGGGATAAATTATATCATTAGAATTAAATCTACTTTGCTAACTTAGCTATTGCGTTGTAGAATTCAAGGTTTAACATAGGGCCGACTCGGGAATTCTCTCTTACGTAGCGAGAAGACTCTGTAATTTAACAGCTTTTTATTAATTGTCCGGCTCAGCTCATTATTAACGTCCTTGTGTCGAGTATCAAGGAGAAACGGTACGATCGGAAACGATCAGAGGTTATTTTCAATGCGCAATGCAAGTCTTTATCGCGGCGCTTTTCGCGGTGCGATCGTTTAATTCAAAGAGCTCGTTCCGTTCGATGCAAGTACGCGCCGATAGCATCGCGTAGACCACATCGCGGCCGCAAAGTGGTCCGTTTTACGAGAGCAGGACGTCGAGATACCTTTAGTTAGTCGGCTAAATAACGGCACTTTCATCCATGGACTGCGTTGTCACGCGTAAAATATACGCGGTCTACTGTTGCTTTTTATTTCGCAGTTCGATAAAAATAATACAGGACAAAGTATCGCGTCGCAAGTTTGCGATTCTGTAAAAACCGAGAAGTATCTGAGTTGTCGGTATCATGAGAAAGAGACCTTTCTTGTGATATAATAATGAAACACGGGGAGGATTTTATGATAAAAATAACTATAGAACTTTGTAACCGAATAGATAGACATTCTGCAATAATTTACTATCCTTTCATTTCATGTTTTTAGCAAAATCTACAATGTTTCTTAACAAGATAGACTTTACTGACAATCTATTTCAGGACTACTAAAAATCTAGTAAAATAGAAAAGAATTTATGTGAAATGAAACTATAATATTTTCTCCTTAAGTTTATAGTTATATGTAACGTTTAAATTTGAGCTAAAGTAAAATACAAGAAGAAAAGGAATTGTTCAATAAGACTGATATGCGCAGAATATGTCGTATTTGTCAAATAAATACGAGAATAAAAGCATCCAATATCAAAGTATTAATAACTTTTACGAAGAAAACACATTAACTCAATATTATTTTAGACATGTAATGAGACATGTACAAATGTCCGATTTTCTACATGTTAAAATTTGACGAAAAAATGATAAAAAACTTTTTGCACCGGGTTATTTGCGAATATCATCGAGCGAATATCATTGTTGTTGTACTAACTTAAGTTAAATAACTTAAGTTAAATAACTTAAGTTGAATAACTTAAGTGTTACGTTTGTAAGAAAATATGAGAGAACGTGTAAATTATAGTGGACAAGTTAATTTTAGTACACGAAGGAATCTTGATATCTTTAGAACGAATAAACATGGCCCAAATTTGTTTTTATTTGTCGAGCACGCGAAGAGAATTTTACAGTAAAATTGCTATAAAATTTTGTAATCAAAGAATAGGTTGACATTCTCCATGTCATGTCATGTCCATTTTTTCATGTCATGCGTCCATTCTTTCATCGATATTTTAGGAACTATTTGTATTTTAGGAACTGAAATGTGTTATTGAAAAATTGGCTGTGTTCTTAGCGAAATCTGCTCTCTAAATTTTCTCAGAATAAAATTTCACTTAAAACGAAAAGTAACAGTATTTTCACTCAAGGCGATAGTGAAGATACTGCCACTCGACAAGAGTAAATGTTTCACTCGAGATTAAGATGAATTTTGACTTCATACACTTAGAGAAAAAGATATGGTGATGACAATTATGTAGATGACAATTATAGGAGTTTACATAGAATAAATGTACATAATTTAATAAACTAATTAACCGATTATTCAAACTTTTTGGTAAATTACCTGACGTTAAATTATATAACTGTCTTCATTTTTTCTTAGACAGAGACAGACACATGATTCAATTGTCAGGTAGCTCACCAAAAAGTTGAAACAATTGGCCCTATTTCAATTATTGCAACTAAAGCTTTAGCTGCAACAACTGCAAACATATTTCATTAAACTGTATACATTACAATTCTACATATAAAACTCGTACATTTGCTATTATCACGCTTTTTTGAATGTGAGCGAATGTTTCAGTCCATTGGAATGAATACGTTTCTCTGATGGAATACATTAGATTCACTTTTCATTTTTGGGTGAAAATATTCACTCGACGATGCAGAGTGGAAAATTTACTCCGTAGGAGTGAAAAGTAACTCGAATCCGAGTGCCTCAACTGTCATTCTACTTTTTGAGTGAAACTTCACTCCAAGAAATTTAGAGAGTACTACATTCCTTGGCAAGACCTTCCTTACAGTCTATTCCTTACAGTTTATATAAAAAAAGAGAAACTATAATATTTTCTCCGTGTAACGAGAAACATCCGATGTAATCATTTCTCAATTATATTGCTTATTACTTCTATTAATAGAAGTAATAGAATTCTATTAATATTCACTGTGATTATGATACCGCTGCGTCTCATTAAGTAACGTTATTATATGATTAATTATATTTGAAAAATCGCTCGTATTGCTAATAAAGAGCTAATAAAACGAGACGGAAAATAAATGTATCTCAAATTACATTTATTTGCCATACCTTTAGTAACTCCAATCATTAGTTGAGCTTTCGCAATGAAGATCAACGTGACAGAGTCGATGTGTTAACGAGAAGCGCATTTCAAAGTCCTCGCACGCGGCATGCATCGTATAGCATCTCGTCCCGAATTTTTCGTACAACAGCTTTGAACAGTATTCATGCCCGTTGAGCTTCGATAGCATTCACCTCCGCATGAAATAACCCAAAGGTCCGGCAATTACGGGGCTCGATTTTTCTCGAGATTTTAAAGCGCGCCTCAGGCTAGTTGCAGAAGCAAAAGGCGACGTAATTGGAAAGAGATTACATTGTGGACGTTCAATTATCAGCGAGAAATAAAGTGCTGGAAATGATTTTGCGTTGCGGTTATTCATTTTAAGGTTATTGAGATTCCTTTGTGCCTTTGGAGACATTTCGGCGGTTACTCGGGTTGTACAGGAGGCGAGAGGGAAGAAATTGCGATGCAATTTGGGGCAGTTTAAAGCGTTGTCACGGTTTGTCGCGACGAGCTTTGGCGGCGATTAAGGCCGACAAACTTGCCACCGGTGAGCGTGAAGGGTGGCAAGTAGAGCGGGGCGAAGGGAGTAAGGGCTCTACGATGAAAATAAGAATAATCGAGCGATAAACGATTAAATTCTTCGTACACGAGCCATTCCGCGAACTCGTGCGGGAATTTACACAGTGAAAGCGATATTCCACCGAATGTGCTCGAGCTACCTCTCCTATTAAACGACTATTTTTTTTATTTGTTCCACAAAAAAAAATTGGTTGAATTAACTGGAAATTGGGTACATTAACCAAACTGTTTGGCGGAAAATAAACGATCCAAAATTTTGGTTAAAATAACTAAATAGAATTGGTTACACGATTTCTAGTTAAGATAACCAGTCTAATTTGATTAAATACATTTTGGATTAGGTAACCAGAAAAAATTTTATTGCGCGTTTTCTGGTGAAAGCAACTAAAATTTTTAGTTGCCATGTAATGATAATATTTTGTTAATATAACCAGTTATATGGTTTAACTAATCACGTTAATACATTACGTTACGTTAACTAACCATGTTCTTTTTTCTGTGCAGGTAAGAGACACAATAGCGATTTTTCTCAAGCTCGTGCTTTCCATTACGGTGAGTGCAACTCTAACAAGCACACTATAATAAAGAAAGATCAGGCAAAACAAGTCGATTCGAATTAAAGAAATTAAAAATTTCTACGCTATATATACATATGGCAAACTAATTTTTCCAACGAGATTTTCGCGTTTTTCTTAGTTGTCTATTGTATAAAACAAGTCTAAAATTCCGTCCAGTGACGTGATCGTAAAGCTGATTCGGAGCATTGTTGGTCATATTTATCGTCTGATTTATTTAGTCTTCTAACGAGAAGTGGAATTATTCGTATTATGTAGTCGAGTCGACCTCTTGTTAATTGAAAGAACATTTATACCGTACACACAACTGCGTTTCAATTTCGTTTACCTTCTGCCGTTGATTAAATTTTGCAACTGAAATTCCTCCATCAGATTGCTGATCTCATTCGATTTTTATTCAATTTGTCTCGATTGCAATCCATGCAACAGAATTCATGTTATCCCGAGACTTGGTTCACTTTGCTTGATTTTTTTTCCCAGTATACGATTCTTTTAACTTTCCATTGCGCGCACGGACATCCTGCTGTGCGAAATACAGAGAGGAGAGTAGGAATTTCACTAAAATAAATGTCCCAATAATGAACAATAGTCAAAACATTAATAATAATATATTTGTACTTAATATTTCCAAAATGAAGTCTTTGAAATTTTGTTGAAAGATATTTCTTTATTAATATATGCCAATTTGCAATATTATGTAATGAACATTCACAATCATTGAATCTGTATTCGGTAATTAAGATATAATTCATTTTTCAATTAAATTACTCGTACAACCGGCATTACTTAATATCTCTAATTAAAATTATAATTGATGTTTATTGATTATTTTGTTTCCTATTATTTCTTGATCGCTAAAATTTTATGTAAATGTTACTTTTGTTAGTGATTTCATTAATTACACTATGTTACAAGATTTTGCATTTTTTTTATGAAGGGTGGTTCTCTAGTAAATGCGCTGAATACAAGTATAATCACAAAAACTGTCCATCGAGAAAATAGGGGTTTAAAATCCCAAAAGACGCGCTTTGGGCCATTTTCATAAATTCGTAACGCACGAACGTGCAGATGTGCCAGCGACTTCAAAAGGGTTTGAAATTAAAGCTTGAACCTTTGCCTGTAATTTTAAATAGTCGGAAACTTAAAGTGCAACTTCGTAAAAGTCACAAAGGTTTGAAGCGCTGTCACAAATTTATATAACAAAATAGCAAAATTATATTTAACAAATCTCTGAGTATTCAGAATCAGCGAAAACCCTTCAATTAAGGTTCAATGTACCTTGCCTATAACAAAAATGTAGAATCCTATTCTGCAGGATACATAATATTTTTATTTAGCTATAGGTTATTTTTGCAATTTCAATCCCCTTCAAGGGTGATATGTGCGATTTGTATGAATATTTTTCTACAATCTTTATTATTTTCTGAATATGTCTGTAACAGGAATTTACTAAAAAATGTATCGATAGTGAGATACAATTTTGCTATTTTGCTGTATTTTGTGCTTTATCCTTCTGTGAGAGTGACTTTAACATAGTTGCACTTTTTAAATTTCCGATTTTTTAAATTAAATTCGAAGATTCTAATTTCAATTTCCTTTTCGAAGTTACTGACACGTCTGGTTCATATGTTATAAATTTATGAAAATAGTTAAAACATGTTTTTTATTTTTTTTAAACCCCTGTTCTCTTGGAAATTTTACATGACAAACAGAGGTTACATTCAGCGCAACCGATTTACTAAAAACCTTTATATAGTGTTATTAATGTAAAATTGATCGTGCAATCTCTAGACCGATCATCAGTTCGGTCACTGGGACATGTACCTTAGTTCTCCGTCCGAATCGCGAGAAGCAAATTTGAGAAGTCTCCGATTTTTGCCACCTCCGAAAGAGCCGTGACGCGACTCATGAGCTGAATGTCACGCAAGCACGCGTGCGCACGCCCCGTAACACGTCTTTGTTATTCCACCCTAGAAACCGGCGTTCCGCTTCAACGGAGATCTTTCTTCGTGGCGTTGCGAACGGGACGGACATGTATAATACGCTTTCCCGACGACGCGCGCCCGGTGACGTTGTTCCGCGTTTCGCGGCGTGTATCATTGGTCTGCACCCCTTATTATGCATCGCGGCCCTCTCGGCGCGATGTTAAGCAGGAAATTTGCAATTCGTACCACATCTCGGAGGCACTTTTGATCCTGTCGTCTCTCATTGGCTGGGATATCCGCTTCAAAGTGGCATCCGGCGCCCCAGCGTCGAAGGGGCGATCTCCCTCGAGGGTAGGAGGGTATTCATCGCGCGTGTGTGAGGGCAACCAGTGGGAGGATACGCTGCGTAACCGGGGGTTAACTTTGACCGTGGACCCGTGCAGAAGGAAGTGCCTCCGCGGTATGTTACGCGGCAGAGCGGAGGGAGAAGATTTATGCTTATCAGGAATTATAGGCTCGGCCCGCGGTCCGCATCGGTCCGCAGCCCTCTTTGTGCCGCATTAACCAAACCCCCATGCGCTAGCTGCCGCGCGCCGTTCGTCGATGTCCGCCACTTTATTTAAAGCGCGAGCCTGTCCGTTTAATGTCCCGAAAAGCCGTATTTTCACGATTATAATTTACGATGGGGGGAAAGGATAGAATGGATAGGCAGAAGGGGCAGAAAGCACATCGTTTTGGAAAGGGACGGGTAATCGAGTCAAATCCTTAACTCCCTCCGTCGCGGTAGTGACAACGGCGTCGTCGCCCGTTAAAATCGAACCGCAACACATACGCGAGGAGTTGAACGAGGTCTCCCCATTCGTCTCCTTCTCTCCTGGTACCTCGTTAACTCGCAGTAGATTTTACGATGTGTGCACCGTCGTGGGGTCAGGCGCCCAACGTGTATCCCGCGAGGTTATCGAAAGTCGGCCAAAAGATTGAAACTCCGCGCGCGACGCCGGCCAGGTTCTCGATAAATGTCGTCGAGCGCGGTGGGAGTGCGCCATTTATTAGTTTTACAACGTCGTCACAGAGTGTATCTAAGCTTTCCATATTTTTCGCGAAGAAACAGTCGGGGAAAAAAGTAAGGATAAAGAGATAAAGAGAGAAAGATGAGAGTCTCGTTGAGATTTACCGGCGACGATATTGGCGATAACGTCTGTGCATCGCGCTCGTTCCCGCCGATTAAACGAAACTCGATCGAGACAAGTTGTCGAGTGCGAAACGCGGTATCGATTGTCGCGATCATCCGCTCGCGAAGTAGAACAACTCGGCGGTTGACGGATACGAGCGACGTGTGTATCTCTCTCTCTCTCTCTCTCTCTCTCTCTCTCTCTCTCTCTCTCTCTCTCTC
>NW_022639552.1:357736-364738 GCF_010583005.1 Odontomachus brunneus
TCTCTCTCTCTCTCTCTCTCTCTCTCTCTCTCTCTCTCTCTCTCTCTCTCTCTCTCAGAAAAAAAGACATGGGACAGCGTTGAGTATTAATCGATATTTTATTTGACTATAATAATCGATAAAACTATAATCAAAATAAATAAATCATCATATATGCAATCACGAATAATTCAATCGATGAGATCAATTATCGGCCAGTATATAATTAATGAAATCCAAATTTGATTAATAACTAATTTCATTCAATCCATTAAAATATTCGTGACTCAACATATGACAGTTGATTTATGTTAGTCATTGATTTGGTCAACTGACATTTCAGTCGATTAATGTCCAATATTAATGATGGCAACTGTGTAGGTGATAATTATACGAATTTTGTATGTAAAATCAATGTATATAATTTATTGTGATATAATATATTTATTAAACGAGAATTATCCGTATAGTTAGCAAAAAGTCACTGAAAATTAGAAATGCGTTAATATTTCTATTTTCCGTATGAAAACGTACGACATTCTTTCCGACTTTCATCTTTAAATCACAATGAAACTTTGCATATATTATTTTGAATAATATATATACAAACAATACAAAATTCAAGATTTTTGTCATTATTTTTGTGATTACTTTTTCCTTTACTGAATTAACTAAACTATTTAACATCATATATTTTCATAACAGCACGGATTAAAATACTCACAAGCAATAGGATGACAAATGATGTTTTAATGAGGCATTAATGATGTTTCTAATGTCAATAATACATCATTTAAAGTCATTATATTTACTAGGCTTATACTTCAAACTGGAATAACTCTTGTTCCAAGCTCTGAATTGATGTCAAATTGTTTGTGATCGCTTTTAGATGTAATATAGACCAATCTGCAATTTTTATATAATTTTTTTATCATGTCTGAGGTAATACATTATTAATAAACTATTCTGCAGTTATTGCAACTGGAGCTGAATGATTATGGAAATTATATAGTTCTCATAATTATTCAGCTTTAATTGCAATAACTAGACAATAACTATGATACAATACATATATTAAATTGTATTTAATATATTAAATTCTACATATGAAACTCATATAATTGTCACCTATATAGTTTTGCCATCACTATGTTTTTTCCTTTGAGTGCGCGACACGGTAACCTCACTGAAGAAAGGATTTGATTGTTGAAACTAAAATTTGATTAAAACGGAATCAACTAAATGTTTGGTAATTGCAATCAAAAATTTAATTACTGCTATTTTGCTTAATGACTAAGTAAATATATTATTGAGAAAGTAAGGCAAAATAGCAGTAATTAAATTTTTGTGTTGTAATTATCAAATATTTAGTTGATCATTTTAATCAAATTTTGGTCAACTAAATCAGTACTGGATCGTGGAATTCACGGGACGATCCTCATCCTCACTTATCCCCATTCTTTTTCGTCGAATTTTTGCACAAGGCTCGCAAGCTCCAATATATATATATATATATACACATAAATTCTGCGATCTCAAATTGCCGACACGGAATAAGATCCGCTGTTCGCGTGCGTCTTTCATCGAGAGATTCGCTCTCGTTATAATTACATCTGTACTCTGTACGAGGATGGATTTCCGTGCGAATAAATCGCGAAATGGCGCATGGAAGACGCCGATAAACGGAGAGGACGGTTATATTTTTCGCCGATTTATCGTTTCGCCTGTATGGTAAACTGAATTTTAAAAAGATATTACCGGTTCGGCTGGGCTTTCCAGCTCGGGATTATCGCAAAGTCAACCGCTCTCGCAATTACCGAGTAATCGATACAAAATTGCCCACGTGAATCGCGGTCTCGGTAGTCTAATTCAGGTAGACTATTATCGCGATCCACGAGATGGACGAGAAGGAAAGAGACAGAGAGAGAGAGAGAGAGAGAGAGAGAGAGAGAGAGAGAGAGAGAGAGGGAGAGAAAAAAAGAGAAAGAGAGAAAGGCGAACGGTATATCGGCGAACGCATGGAGCTCGTGTTATTTTTCTCAACTTTCGATTACGCTTTGATCACGAGCATTACCGGTTTAGTAATCCGGTGCCGCTTCGCTCGACAGCGCCATGCTCGATTCAATCAGCAGTCACAGGGCGAGCGTAGTACTCGAGCGAGCTACTCAAAGCTGCACGAATGACGTAGCTCTCTAAAAATAGAGCGGAGTAATGCGCACCGGCGGTGCAACTCGCGCGGAGCCCAGAAACGGCGAGGGGTCGAGGGGAGCGTGATATATACAGGGTGTTCCGTGAGGAAAACTCGCGATCGTTCTATCAGATGCTTTCGTCAGAGGTAGAACTAAAGAAGTCGAACAGACGCATAATTTTGAATGTCGAGATCGTGCCAATCGCGGAAGTGCGCGAATATTGCGAACTAACGATGACTAGGAAAAAAGTAATTACCGCGTAATGTCCGTGATTTTATCGTTTGCATATTTTGCACGCTAGAATTGAAGACCAGAAAGCATGCTGGAAAAACTTTGGATTTCTTACTTGGAACCACGTGTTTGAAATATTGCGCTTGTAACTGGAAGCCAAAACTCTTTCGAGGACTGGATTCCAACCAGGTCCCAAGATATTTTCTACGCGTAGAATCGTGATGTCTCGTCGCACTATCGAAGGTGGGGTTCTCGCTAGAAATACGCTAGAACCCGCTTTTCCAGAACATACTAACTACGCGGTATTTCTGAGAGAATCCCACCTTCGATTGTGCGAGGAGACATCACGATTCTACGCATAGAAAATATCTTGGGGCCTGGTTGGGATCCAGTCTTCGAAAGAGTTTTGGCTTCCAGTTACAAGCGCAATATTTCAAACACATGGTTCCAAGTAAGAAATCCAAAGTTTTTCCAACATGCTTTCTGGTCTTCGATTGTACAAAACATATGTTGATTTTCCACATAACTTCAGAAAAATACTCAGAATGTTTGAAATATTTTTTTTTTACTTACTTCTCTATTGCATACAATATTTATTCTAAAAATGAGATTTTGAAATCCTATTTGATATCACAAAAATATACCGACATTACCGATTAAGAATAAAAAAATGCAAGTTTCTGTAGTATTTCTGTCCCGCTTTTAGACAGAGAACTTATCTCTGAAACAAGAATAGGCTTCCCAATTAGTATCGATAATTGATCAGTAGATTCATCCAATTTTGGGACAAATTTGGGTTTTCTAATTGGAATCTATCTGAGCGAATCTTGAGAAACTTCTATGTATATCGTCATATATACGGCCGCGCGACTCACTGAGCTCGGATTTAGACCCGCGTTCGCGGAGGAACTTTGCCGCTCGCGGTGACTGATCACTCTGCCGAAGTATTGACCCTTTCTCCCGGGACACCGCGTACGCGACTGCAGCAGGGGTGAAAAGAGAGAACAAGGGAATAGAAATGGGAGTACGAGAGACACGAGGGGTAGCGAGAAAGAGATAGCGAGAGACAGTTAAAGAGAAAGAGACAGGAGGCGAAAAGGTGGAAGGGAGGGAAGGAGAGAAAGCGAATATGACATAAGCCATTGTACGGAGAGGGTCGGCCTTGTATCTCTGCGTTTGCATACGAAATCTCGCATAGTGTCGGAACGTTGTTCGGAACCTGTTTTCTCCCCCATATTCCCATCGGCGGGAAAAGGCCGAGGAGGAGGCAAGAGGAGAAGAGAGAAGCGCGACGCTACGCGACAGGTCAACGAGGTTACTCGCTGATACGACTTTGACCTGGGGGGGAAATCGACGGGCCCCACGAATACATAATTATCGCGCGCATTACGTTGAGCGCGATCGACTTGGATTCTCGTTAACGAATAGCGGCGTCCGCCGGATATTTCACGATGCTCCGTATCGAATTTCCGCGGCGTCGGACGTCGGTCGGGCTCGTGTATCGCCGGAGAAAAATTCGCGGGGTGAACGTGCAAACGAACGGCCAGCGCGAACGGCATATCGATCGCATTAATGAAAAGGTACTTTTTTAACGGCACCCGCCGCCCGGGTCGGTCAAACGCTCTCGCGATTCGTTTGCTCCGGCCACGTGCACTCGAGCGCGTTTGCTTGGCCGACATAAGGCACCGTTAAAGCGATATCCGTCGACCTTCGTCGTTGACAACTGCCGCGCAGTTTGCAAACACACCTTCGCACGAGATGCAGGAAACGCTTTATTTCGTGTTCCGTTCGTCTGTATTGCGCGCAGTGTCGCCGAATCGTCAATTTCTTGGGTTCGAGGTCGATTATTTAATATGCCGTGCACCTTCATCGCTGATAGTCGCGTTGGAATTGAATGGAATTTTATATCAAATGAAGAATGAGTTATCTTTGTCGAATTAGGTCTTAAATAACTTATGTCTTCTTTTCTTTTGGTTTCTTTTGATATGAATTGTTTCGCAGTGAAATTTGATGCATGCTGACACACATGCTCGTCATTATTAACAACTAGCTGAAACTATCTGGGCGATTATCACAGTGTCAAGGGAATAAAATCAGGGAGAGGGAATGTGGTGTTCAGGTTTCATGTAGCTTATATTTTCCGCAGAGTCCTAGAGAGTAACTATACAAAATTTGGCCCAGATTGGTCAAAGGTTTAGGAGTTTATAGGAAATAGACAGATAGATATTCTATTTTATGTGTGAATGTGTATATATGTGTGGTGTGTGTTTGTATATATATATATATATATATATATATATATATATATATATATATATACACACATATATATTAGATGACCTGCGATTTTAATTAATAGATAACCTATCGAGTCTTTCCGCGTGTCGTCGGAAAAGGATAAATATTTGCCATCTTCGTTGGAAGTTATTCACGATCAGTTCCAATATTTACACCTGAACATACGATGGAATTTGATCGTTTGAGATAAGTCCTTGTAAAATTTATGATTAACGTCGGAGACCTATCAATATTATCACACTTTTTCTCGTTTAAAAAAAAGTCTTTAAATCTTAGTTTAACGAAAAAACTTGGTCGTTTTAAGATTAGTCACGTAAGGCAAAAATATCAATGCTTGGACACGTAGCTAATCTTAGTCATTCTTATGGTCCTCTCTCAAATACTAATATTTAAACTTTCATCCTAAAAAATATATGCATCTATTAAATATACATACATTCTATCGGCTAAAACTACTCGGCGTTGCACGGGTTGACACAAAGTGTCAAGGGGATGAAATCAAGAGTAGGGGTTGGGGTCTCCAGGTTTCATATAGTCTATATTTTTGCAGAGTCCTAGAGAGTAACTATACAAAATTTGGTCCAGATCGGTCAAAGGGTTTGGAAGCGAACAGACAGACAGACATTCTATATTTTACTTATATATATTTAAACTTTCAACGGATGTTGAAAGTTTAAATATCCGTATTCAAAGACCGATGTATATTCAAGATTAAGTACGTTTCCGAGAATTGGTACTTTTACCACAGCTGATACATATATATTTTATTAGCTAGATAGCTGAAATAATGGTGCAAAATTCTACTTTCTGTAGAAATTACTTCAATTGGCAATAGAGAAAAGAGGATGAACGTCATGAAAAATTAATCGGCCAAGTCGGATGTATTTTCTAGATAGAAAATTTATGTTTGGGACAAGTAAGGAGTTCTTAATCGGTGTCATAGTGGGATAATCAATTTTAGGATAAATTTAAGCATTCTAATAGGAATCTGTGCTGTATTTGGGAAAATTTCACGGTGTGTGGCATGATTTGGTGAGTTTCTACGCGCTGTAAGATATCGTGTTTTAGGCCATTTCTTGCCAATTCGATGAACCATGGCGACTCACAACGCGCCGTGGGACTTCGGCTTCAGCTTCGAAATCGATCAACCTTGGTAATCCGCGTCGTCGAAATCGAACGCTCGGCTTTCGTGGCGTTCGCCTCTTTTCCCGCGTTTATCCGCGAAATGCGCTAAAATCACGTGGAAACATTTATTATGTACCGCGTGCACGCACGATAGAGTTCCGTTAGACGGGGTTTTTCGGAAAACTTACTTTATCGGGCTAACGGAGCGTTAACTCTGCGCTTCTCTGCGTAATTCCGTCTGCTGCTTGAATTAAAATATGTTCCGTTTTACCGACGGGTATGTCGTATTTGAAAATCTCGGCGATTAAACAGAGAACAGGAGGGAACGCGCCGACTATTAATATACGAAAGATATTCCGGCGGAACAGCGAGGGTGATACGACAGTATCGGCGGAGCGCGAACGCCAGTCGAAATATCTCTGCGCGATACGAAACCGCGCGCACGGATAAAGGGATCCTCGGAAATGTAATAGCCGCGCGTTCAACGGATAATCGCGGTGGCGTCGAAAAATAACGCCTCTCACAGCGCGATATCGTCGGAAAATATCGCGGCGCCGCCGCGCTTATCCGAATATCACGTTTACGCAGATTGGCCGTATTATTCGCGAGCGACCGACGCGGGGGGCCCGTAAAGTCTATCCGGGGAAAAAGCGTAAAAGTCTCTCGTCCTCGGCGTCGTTCCGGGGAAAATAACGAGTCGCGAAATCGATAAGTGCGGTTTTCGCTCATCGCCCGTCCCGTCCCGCGTTCCGTCCTTTCCTCTCCTCTCCTCACCTCATCTCTGCGCTCCTCCTGTAGCCCGAGCGGTCTCGGCCGCATTACCGCTAAATAATTTCACCCCGTGGCCCCTCGTTACTTACGAGCGCGCTTCTCGGGGTCCCTTCTAAATTTCGCACCGGCGCATGAATCTTGGCGGCCGCGTCGATGGCTAAACGGGAGGATTCCGAAGCGCCGTCGGATACGCGGGTGTGTCGGGCCGCGCGGTAGTCTAATTCAGAAGGGCTATTATTTCCACGTCAGGCCGCGGTGAGTACGGCCAATGGGACCCCTGCAGATACTTTAGCGCACCGCTGTCGCCCACGCCGCAACGGGACCATTACCGCATGATATATGCTACGGCCCTGCTGAAGCTCTCTCTCTCTCTCTCTCTCTCTCTCTCTCTCTCTCTCTCTCTCTCTCT
>NW_022639552.1:365412-376038 GCF_010583005.1 Odontomachus brunneus
TCTCTCTCTCTCTCTCTCTCTCTCTCTCTCTCTCTCTCTCTCTCTCTCTCTCTCTCTCTCTGTCTCTTCCTCCCTCGCAGAGCCCCGTGCCGAGCCCGTTACTACCTGTTACCCCATTACATCGTATATACCCGTGCATTCCATTTTATTTCCAGTTTCTTCTTCCTCTGTTGTGGGGTGAAACAGGGTGGCGCGACGCGTCGTCCAGCTTGGCAGAAGGAGGTTCAGGCGCGCGTTATTAATTGTTAAAAGACCGGGACAAAGATGGAAATTCGCGTGAGAACGTCCCGGCCGTGTGCTTCGCAACACACCGAACCTCGAGCGCGTGTTTTTCGCAAAGCTGCGCGTCGATTCACGCCGGTTTTATTGTTATCTGTCTTTATTCGCACGACTTTACTTCGGTGTCCATGCGAACCGCGTATGTCCGCCTGTTCAGGCTAAATGTGCTTTTTTCTCTCTCTACGAATAAACTTTGTCTTTCCCTCTCGAAATATCGTACAGTCGGTTGTACAATGGTTTGTTGGGCACGATAAGAGAGCTCACCGAATTGTGAAAATTGGAAGTCATTGCCAACGGGTTTGTGCAGTAATAATGTAATTAACAATGCAATTAATTATAATAGAAATTGATAATATGATTATTGCGCAAGCTAGTCGACAATGACTTAATTTTGGACAGTTTGTTGCAATCCCAACTTCATTGTGTCTAAACTTATGCGCTTAGACTGTCTTCTTGTATGAAAGGGTTGGAGATAAAATGTAAAGGATACCTATATTTCCCTTTTACTATTTATACAGCTTTGTTACCATGTTATCTTCTCGCCAACTTTCTCGGAGTAAAATTTCTCTCAAAAATAGAATGACCAGAAGCTAACCCGAGTAGTTTTTCACTCATGTAGAGTGAATTCTTCGCCTTGAATTACCGAGTGAATATTTTCACTCAAAATTAAAGAGTGAATCTGATGTACTTGATTGTCACAGTGACATGTGTGTATGTGTTTACTGCAATCATTTACTCATATAGAGTCCACTCCTAATTCGAGTGAAACATTCGCTCTTACGATCTCAAGTGGCAGTATTTTTACTATTGCTTCGAGTGAATATATTGCCATTTTTCACTTGTTTTGACTGAGATTCTACTTTAAGAAATTTAAAGTTCGTTATATAGCAAAGCATTTACACGTCAGTCCACACCATGCTTCACTTTTCGCCAGCTTTCTCCAATAAGAGTCAAGCTGGACAAAGATCGAATGCCATAGACTTACAGAATAGACAGCGTACTCTTACAGGACTACGGACGACAAGAATGAAGGACGGAGATTTACTAAGTCAAATGCTTTCTCTTTGTCGCACAGTGCCCTAAGAGGGACCAAACTATACTTAGAAAAAGCAAAACAGAGAAAGAAAGAGAGAATGCATTGATCGTAGGATCGCTTCTTCGTTCTCTCCAACTAGATGATTAGACAAAGAAAGCGCATCCTATCTCCTATCATCCATTAGCCTCTCTTACTAATGCTGACTTCGTCTCTCCTACAATGCGCAGTCTATTCTATATGTCTGTGGTCTATAGCGCATCTTTTTCAAATATAGTCTTTGCTGCATCTTGCGAAGTGTGTCCATGTGTGTAAGTTTAAATCGTTTAGCAACTAAATGTACACCCTCCAGTCGCGACTCCAACCTTCGATACGTGATACACGATGCTTACGGCCGGATGCGTATATTTGATCGAGCCTCCGATATACGACATAAATTAGCGATGCCGGCGCGGACGTGAATTAAGTTGCGCGCCACCGTCACGTTTCTCCGGAGAGGACGGTTCCTCGCGTTTGCGTTATTTCCCCAGTCCCGCCGCATTTTCCGGATGATACGGCTGAAGTATACAGAACGAGTCCGGCTACTTCCGCTAGATATACAAGAGGATCTCTCCTGAGATTCTCTTGGGGCCAACTGCTCCGTTCCGCAGCAACGTTCTATGCCGTGCGCGCCCGGGCTTTAGGATAGGGTGCTTGCTTATGGACCGGTCGTAGGAGCTCGGCACGAAGGAAACCAGGAATGTAATATTAAGGCATCCAAAGTCCGCCGAAGTCTCGGTATTCCCTCTTGACGCGCGTACGTTCCAACCGACTTCCCGCATCTCCGACGCTCGCAAATTTACAGGAACGGCGTTGCATCGCATATCTAAACAGCTCGAGCGCGATAAGTGGTCTCGTCCGTCCGCCCGCCCGGGCGAATGCATCGAGTCCTCCGATAGATTCGTGACCCTCCTCTATCACTCCTCCTCTGCGTGGGTATAAAACGACACTCTGCGTGATATACAGGGTATCAGCGGACGAAATTGTTGCTACAACTTGAAAGGGACGATTCTACGAGAAGAATAAGTCGAGAATAGCATTTCTCGATTTGGGGTTTTATTTTCGAGCAAAAAAAGGAAGGAAATGTGAAATAAGATCCACAACAACTCGAATCGAGTCACTCAAGTTCACAGTTGTGTTTGTTGAGCCAATGTTGCTCTGATTCTTTTAGGCGAAATTTTCTCGTCTTCTTTTAGGAGCCGTATTAATGACTGTCACACTGGAAAGATACGTGTAAATTTATGTAAAATTTATTTCTGCGAAATAAAGTTATATATTTATTTCCATGATTAAATTTTATATTGCACGATTAAATTTTCAAGTACTTTTTTTCTCAGTATAAAACTTGTCTCATGTGAGATATTTACATTTTTATTCAGAGCTCGACCCAAGTTTTTCAGTTAAATTGTGATACATGTGACATTTATATATCTGTAATCGTAATTCAACTAAAGAGAACATCCAAGACAATATAATCTCTTCCTTTGTGGAATCCTCTTTATATGTATGACCTCAAGAGAATTCTTCTAAAATCAAAAGGGACATAAGCACAGCATTATTTCTTTTCATTAGACGAGGAAAGATGCTCGCTTGCAGCTAAAAGTCTTTTTCTTAGGTGTTAGAATATTTTCCTCTTAGAAGAATACTCTTGGGGCCATATACATGAGAGGATTTCTCCGAGGATGATATTATATTTTTTATGAGTGAACTTTCATCTAACTATGAATTGAAATTTGAATACCTCGCTTGAGACGAGTCTTCAAGCAGTAACTATTAATATGGGCCTGTACCTCTTGTTTGTGTAGAACAAGCTAGACTGAACGGGGTGACACAAAAGCGTTTTGTTCCTCCGGAGATAGTCCACAGGGAGATTTACGTCGTAGCATTGTCAAGTGCACGCGATGAATTTCCAAAGTCGCTTTATTCCAAAAAGACGAAACCTTGTATGAAAAAAATGTTATTTCATACTTCTCATTTATTTCTTCACAGGGAAAAGCACATCCCTAATCTCGAGTTGTAGCAACTGTTCGACAGGCTATATATAATCGTGCTCTAAACGAGAGGCAGACGAAATATCGATTCAGAAGAAACACGAGCGCGCACAACAGCGCGAATCGGGATGAAGTTACAAAATCGTCGCTAATTAATTAATTAATTTTCTCACAGTTGGCGATTATCTCGCGTTCTTATTCTAACATGAAGAGATGGTGGAAGAGAGAGAAAAAGAGAGAGAGAGAAAGAGAGAAATGTTCGTTTCTTATTTAAGATTGAAAAGCGGAGAATTATTAATTCCACGATAATAAACTTGCTGGATAATTTGTTATAGGAATCCTTCTCTTGCTCGGGGAAGATCCCCGAGATAAAACGCTTTGGTCGGCAGGTATGCCAGACTTATCCGTAATCCGACCATTGTAATCGTCCTGAATTCTCTTAACAAAGTTATAGCAGGAAGAAAAAGTACGTGGCGTTGTGAATATTATGCAGATTCCTGAATAATGTAAAATAATTACGATTCACCGTAGACGAGGCAAGTTTCTTTGCGCAAGGGCATTCGCGCTGCGACAACCGGACGGGGGTGTGGTACAGTAGTGGGGGATAGAAACGCAAACAGAAAAAGGGGCAGAATGGTCGGACGAGGAGACGGAACTTGGTGAAATCGGGCAATTTAAATTCACCCGAAAACACGGGATGGAGGAAGAGAGTGGGAGGTAGGGAGGAGGATCCCTTTTCTCAAGAAAGCGTTTAATTCGCGCAGAGACGCTTACTTATTCATACTAATGACCAGACACAGCCGCGGGTAATTAGCGTGCGCGGCTGTTTTGCGTGGGCCGACATTGCGACGTCCGTCCGAACGAGACATTTCGCGAAACAATAATAAATCGTTTATCCTGCGACACATATGCACAAATTTCGCGGGAACGTCTCCCCTTCGCGACGATATTACATCCTCGCGAACGACCCTCCCGGGAGGGGCGGGGAGCGGGAGGACGAAGGAGGAAAAATCTTTACCCAGCCGTGGAATCCGATTACGTCGCGCGTTGTGTATATAAATATGGATGTATACGCGCAAAGGGGGATGTATTCCTCTGCTCTCTGCCGGCTTCTCTTCTCTCCTCTCGTCCGCGCTGTTCCGTTTCTTCCGCGACACTGTGCGTCTGAACTGCGATCCTGGCGCGTGCAGCGCGAGGGAAGTGGCTTTGTTACGTGGAACAATATAGTTTTCCTCTCGGAACCGCGCACCCACCTCGCCGCGGCCCCGTCTTGAATAAGGTTTATGCCATTCAGACGCTCTACATCGTTTCTCGGGCACTTCCTTCGCGGCCTTCAAGCGATTCAGCCCCGACACTGAGGGGAGGAATTAAGAGCAATTCGCAAACGAGACGAGAGTCATCGTCGTGGCCCTCAAACAGCGTACGGTTTTGTCGCGCGGGTGAGACGGAATTTTGCCGTGCGCGCGCAATCGCTAAATATTGCGCTTTTATCTGCTTTTGTTTGCGCTCTCCAGCCGCTCGACGACGCGTTGGATATGCGTAGGCATACGAGATGTCACTCGCGGATATCGTAGCGTACGCTGTTATATCGGCCGCTTTTTTGCGACCCCGTATCGAGCATGTCTGACTCGACATCACGTTTCATATTCTATAGTCCCTCTTTTTTAATACATTCATTTTAAATGCATTCTGTAGATTCTTTCATTGGCAATGAATGCGATTTATATCTAGATGCTATACTGTGTGTGAGAGAAGAAATATCTAGAAAATAATAAGTATCTATTTGATGGGGGTACTGATGACATATTTACTTAAATCTAAATTTGTTTATTTAAGTGGAATAAATAATTGCTGTCATGAAAAGAGAAGATTTTCTCAAGGTTTTCAGAAAATGCATATTTTCTTATAGTGAGAAATTTACAGCACAGAAATTTACGGCATATTTTCTTATTTGAAAAAATATTTTAATATATCTTATTAGCACCCACTAAATAAATATGTTTTATTTTTTAGCTTTTTTTCTCTCAGTGCACATGTATTAGTGTAACGCTTCGTGAACGTTTAAATTGTACCCTCACAAATGCGCAATGATATCCCGCGGCGTGTAGTCATTCGGATCCAGCTTCTAATCTTCTAATGTCCAATTTCTTCACCTCCGGTTAACTTTATCTGCCAGTTATTTTATTGGAATTGACCAATCATATTTATGGTTGGCAAGATTAACCAATCACGGTTGATATTTATCCGACAGATAAAGTTAACCGGAGGTGAAGAAATTGGTTGATGTCCGTTCGTCGTTGATTGCATTTTATTCACTTGGCTACATTGAACTCGTAAACGTGATCATTTCAATGTCTCTGAACGATTCAGCGAAAAGCACGATGAATTCCATCACTTTGAGAATATATTCGCGAGCAAATACATCACGTCCAACAAAAATCGAAAAGAAAAAAGGGAGTATTCGGTTTGCTTTGTCGAAAAGAGAGATTCTTTTGCGAGAATACTGGTTGGAATACTGGTTGGAATATTGGAATGGTTGTTCCGACAGGAACAACAATTGTATATGCGTATCAAATTTAGTGTTTATCGCGATCGAAATAACATTACAACTCGCGTGCGTGTCACACGTGAACGAATTTAGCAAATTGCAGGCCGCAAAATTTATCCCGAATTCCACATGTGGTCGCGCAATTCTGAAGTGCACTTTACATCTCTTGAAACAATTGTGGGATCATGCTGGGAAGAATAATTTTCTGAATAATACTGTATCTTGAAAAAGAAAAGAATTAAAAGAATTAGTCGAAAATATCTATGCATATAAATAAGTTTCCTAAAGATGAATAAGACTATTTGCAAAAGTGATTGTTTCGAGCTGTGCATTTCAGTGAAAGGTACAAATACACAAATATAAGACTCTACATTGAGAGAAAAATATTTGGTATTTGTGTGATTGTGCATAGTTAAATAATTATAATCAGAAAGTCCATTTTCACAGTAAGTGCTTTATTACGACTTTCTTGTTAAAACAATAAAAAGATATTGTTGGTGTCAGCAATGACTATGATTTGTAATGAGATTAATCGACTATTTCTTTCTCTCAGTGTAAATATCTACAAACTGAGTAAATCGCCTTGATTTTTTTACACAACGATCACTAATAAACCCACCACCTGAATTTTTTTTCTTCGACTCACCGATTATCAGGAACTCGGTCACATTCTGCTACAGATCTAAAACGAAAAGTATATCATCGTTGATTAGTTTGCTGATTAAATCGTTGATTAAAAGAGAATTAATGGCTTAGCTTGGGAAAATACGCGTAGATATGAGAGTATAAAAACTTCTTGGGATCGTGGCAATATTCAACGATTCTTACTTGTACAACCATGTCCCCGTTTTCGATTGTAAAGGGTTAAATGCAAGAATACGGAAGCTCTATAAACTTACCTTCGAGCTGATTGGCCCAAAGCGGAATCTCCGGTGTAGCACATCCGCATATCTACCAAACTACATCCCCCGGGAATAACATTTACCTATTATGACCACAATATCCGCCAGATCTGAAACAGAAAACAAAGTTTCTTCTTAATTATATTAATAAAAGTCAACGTATCTCAAGTTCAAGTCATCAAGACGGAATATATTCTTTAACTGATGAAAACAAAAGGTAGTAAGGTAAAAGTGCCAATTCCCAATATAAAATATCTGTATAATGAACATATACAAATATTTTATGTTGAATATTCATAAATATTAGTATTTCAAGATCAAAACAATAAGAATGTTCAGAGTTTGGTATCTGGAAATTGGTATCTTAATTGTCATCAGAAGATTCGGACATGTGTCTCTGTTCAAGACGATCATAGCGTGATAATTATATATGCGAAATATAACGCGTTTCATACGATCGATTCAGAATAGCCGGGAATCACGCGCGACGCCTGCCGAGTCGTTCAGTCTCGCGTCGAGGACTGTTATGATTGTGATCATTTATATTCGCTCGGCAGTCTCTGAAGCCATCACGTAACTTCTAATCGGCGAATTACGCTTGAGAGAAGACATTGCGTTATTTATTCATTAACTTAACATTCTCTATAGCGTAATGTTAACATCATTATACAGGGAGTTCGACAATTCGTCATGCAACCGCGGCGCACAGGTAAAAGTCATCGAATATAAAATTCCGCTACCATTTTGCAAAAAACCACTTAAAATAATTGAGTTATTGAAGAAAATTGTTTGCACAAAACCATTAAATTTTTAATTAATTAATTAAGTAAAATTGGTGCGTTATCGCGAACTGGTGTAATTAAATTTTCTGTTGCTTGTGTGTGAGGGCTAGAAGTGAAAAACTCGATTGTAGAGGCAGAAAGATTCCTTTGTAGGAGATTTCTATTCAGCTTACTGGTTTCAGTTATTTCAAACGAATTTTGGTGCAGACGAATATTTTCGGTCGCAGAGATATTTTTCGTTGGCGAGTTTTTCGCCTGGTCTCCGTTCAATTACTCAAACTGATATATTTTTTCCGTGCACACACACCGATCTTCTTTAATTAATTAAGAATTTATGTGGTTATTTGCGAAATGGTAGAGAACTTTTTTGTTTCATTCAATGCACACAATGGCAGACGTTGCTATCAGCTAGTTTACCTGCTATATTGCGCGTGATCATTCACGAAGCTTCTTTGATTAATAACTGAAAATTTTACGTGGTTAATTTTGCGAAATGGTACTAGGAATTTTGTATTCAGTTTGGTGAGTTCTACCTATATCTCACGACTGCATAACGAATTGCCGGACATCCTGTACATTATTTTATAATATTCCCTCTTGACACTGAAGCTGTCAAAATACATAATTCCTCCACGATGACAGCCACTTGGCGTCGATGGGCATCGCGGAAAATAAACAAAAATGAGAAAACAGTTTTTTTTTAAGATAGGACATTTACGTAATGTAAATATATCACTACACATATGCATTTTTGCATTAATTAAGCGTTGAAACACTGAAATAAACGCAAACCACGTGCTATTATCAAAATGTGGCCGAATTTTCCGGCTGGAAAAAACAGCAGGAAAATAATTCAGACTGCAAAAGGTTAATATTATACAATGAACGGCACTTGAACACAACGTTAAGTGAAATTTTTCTGCCTAATTGAAAACTTGTATTGAGCGAAATAAATTTTCGTTTAAGATAAATTGCAAAAATAAAAATTCCCTAAAAGCAACGTGGAAGTTTAGTAGCTCGTTCATGAAAGTTTTGATCTGTAAACTCGTTACGTTCGTTTTTTAGTTGATACAATTATTAATTTTACTCAGCGACTATGAAATTACACGTTATAAATTTTACACTAGTAATAACAGCGAGAATCGCTATAAATTTTACGACCCTTTGGAGAGTAGCTTGCAAAAACATTGCGATAATGGGATGCAGATTTTTTGCAACGTAGATAGATTCACGGCATGTACGCGTCGTTATCACGACAATTAATAACTTTGAAAGTAGATCAGTCGATTTGTCCGCATAGTCGACGGGATGAAAATGCGGTTGCGGAGACGGTAGGTTAACGAAACATCGGTGGTTCCGAAACGATCCCAGGCTGCCTGGGTTGCGATTGGGTCGATGGGTGTCCGTGGTTCGTCTCAGCGAAAGAGGGAGGTCGTAAATACCGAAACGTGACCGTGGAAGTGATTCTAGACCTCGCTGGCCCCATTTAGATGCACCTGGTACCATGCTGTGTTGTACGTCTTTGGGTCGTTCTCGCGGCGAACGTGTTCGCCACTATGGCTTACTCATTAAAATTACCTGCACCTTTCGCAAAAGGTTCTTCTCTCTTCCTTGTTTCATTTTGTTTTGAAAGAATCGCGTTATTATCGTTGCAGATCGTAGCTTTGATCGCGAAAGTTTGTTGTCGAAAATTGCTAGCTTTTATTTGCAGAGCAAAGAAAAAGAGAACAAAATCGTAAAAGACAATCTTCTCTGAAAACTCTTTCTTTCATCGAATTTCTAACACGTTGACAGCCAAGCTGATTTCCATTAATTGTAAAGATTTGATGTACAGTTGAACTATTAAGATGAATATGATGTGTCTTCGTAGGTTCTCCATTGGCTGTATAAGCAGTTTTTTTAGATATAATTAGTTATATAGTGAAGTCGGGATATCCAAATTCGATTCTTGGCTCAGTACTTTTTTCAAAAGGAATCAATTAATTGCATTTTTAATAATTCGATAAGGAGGATAGAATTATTAATTAATAATTGGTTCAAAGTCA
The DNA here is from genome assembly GCF_010583005.1 of Odontomachus brunneus. Taxonomy (NCBI): domain Eukaryota; kingdom Metazoa; phylum Arthropoda; class Insecta; order Hymenoptera; family Formicidae; genus Odontomachus; species Odontomachus brunneus. The sequence goes on from NW_022639552.1 coordinate 375,032, forward strand.
ATGCTGTATAGACTAATTATAGTTTTCTTTTAAGCGCTTCAAAGCTTTGCAACGTCTAATGGATCGCACTCTATGATTACATATCTGTTCAGTGGTCAGATCCATTTGACGTTGCAAAAGCTTCGAAGCGCAGTAATAGATTATAATCACAATCTTTCTCTCTTGTTCCAAATGGATCCTACTTATAGTTATGAGGTAATCTTTTATTTCCATGCCATATTGAACAACATAAGCGAGTAAAATCGAGAAAATTGCCTTCAACTTTGAAAACACTGATTTTTCGATTCTTGTTCGTTAAGTATTTTTTATTCAGCTTAGTGATAATAAGCATCGTCAAGCTATCTTTGTTCAAAGCGGCACATACTGGCCATGATCATTTCTCTAGCCAATTACGCCACGAATTTAATCCTTCGAGACGGCGCTTATCGCGACTGCCGGGAAGGTTCATTGATTGAACGAGCGATTCCTCTATCAATCTTACCGTCTCACTGATAGGGCTCTCGTCCCTTTTTTGCCGCCGACACATCGATCGATCGACCGGCCGGTCGGTCGGTCGGTCGGTCGGTCGTTCGTTCGTTCATTCGTTCGTTCGTTCGTTCGTAGCTACGTACTCGAGTATAGAAAAATAACGCGCAAACGCCGCCGCTCTTGCTCCAACGGGCGAAATACTCTCCACTTGTCCGCGCTTAAAAGATCCACTTCATCGGAAGGGAGAACTTCGCTGGCCGAGACAAGTGGAAGAGTTAAATCGTTGGTCAGGGAGCGAGATTGAATTCTCGACCGCTACCTCGTTACCGCGCTTTCCAGAGTGACCAACGTTAGTTTGAGTTCCGGCGAATTTTCATCAGACGGCCGACCGCTGCTATTTGAGAGTCCTCCCCTGTATCGTCGCGATCACGGTTATTCTGCAAACAAAAAGGCCATCAGAGCTTGAGAAAAAGAGAGAAAAAGAGAGAGAGAGAGAGAGAGAGAGAGAGAGAGAGAGAGAGAGAGAGAGAGAGAGAGAG